>NW_028327182.1:36715303-37018333 GCF_987537825.1 Furipterus horrens
TTAGATTGTAATGTAAGGGCCCTGCTTTATTTCCCCTCTGACCACTCATTCCCCGCTACTACCTAACACTATCCTATCATCAATATCTTGAAGAGAGAGCAAATCCAGGTTAGGGTGTTTCTTCTTTGAATGATCTCTTTTTCTATTTTATAGCACTACCATAAAGTCTAAAAACAAAGATTAAACATTTTTTATTATGTTTTGCAATTAAGTATCAATAAACTTTTTTTATTATGTAAATATCTAAATTATAAGGCTTGTTTGCCTTGTTGTCCTACTGGTGCCCAATAATGAGAATTGCTTTCTACATGATGTTCATAAAGCATATTTTGATAAATGGATCTATAAAGAAGAATCCAAGGTTTTTATTTTATTATTTCTGTCTGGCTTGCCATTTTTTCCAAACCAGTACTTTTTCAAAGTATTCTGTGGTTGGTGAAACAGTAGTACGTAGACCCTTTTCTTCAACAAATACTTATATCACTCAATTCTGTGATCAGCACTTAGCAGAGTTCCTGAACAAACCATATGCATGGGTGAGCTACAACCCCAGATTGAAGAAAAGTGTTTACTCTTAAAATCCCAGTTTCAATCTTAGCTTTTCTTTGAGACTTTTCTGGCTTCTCAAGCAGAATTACCAATTCTCCCTATTTCACATTCTTAGATATTTGTCTATAGACTAAATTCATTGCATTATTATTACCTTAACAGTATGTGTAACTATTGTGGACATTAGTGAGTTTCTAGAGGTCAGGAAATTTGATTCATGATTGCATCTTCAAAGCCTATCATATATTCTTGGAAAATGGTTAGCATATGGCTAAAAGTCATTAGAAATAATTCTTAGGTTGTTTGTAGGTAGATACAAATATTATTTACTCCATTAAAATGCAAATCTCTTAGAAAATACATTATTAAAATTGAAGATTGCCATGAAAGTTATAGCAAGACCCTCATTTTCTTTCTCCAGAATGTCTCTTAATCAAATGAAAGAAGATCTGTTTTAATCTTTGCTCTTTCAAATTTTAGTTGCCATGATGATATGAATCATGATATCATGGCAGGGGCTAAGTGTAGACGACAATTCAGTTAAATTTACTGAGACTATTTTCTGTGTTTCTTCCTTCTTTTTTACATACTGGCAGAATTGACTATGGTACATTTAATCAAAGATTAGTTGATGCCTGAGGGTAAATATCCTCAGATATTAGACTTACAGTAATAAAACACTTGACAGACTTGGCAATTCATAGATTTCAAAGTGACACCATTTTGCTCATTGCACCGACAAGAATTGGTTCTGGAGAAAACTGCTTTATAGATCAAATTTTGTCATTGATTACCATTCATCTCATATCCTCGCAGTTGCAAGATTTTTTTTCTCTGTATTGTAGTCAGGGTCTTTCTCCATTATACCAGTGACTTGTTTTCTCATTATTGCCATGTCTATCACATGCAAAATCTATTATAAAGCATTCTAACACTATACCAAAATGGTATAAAACACTGTATTTCATTGTGAATTTGTGAATTTTAACTGTCATAGAATCCTAGTCAAATGAATAAAGCATTAATGCCAGGATATCAAATACTGATAAGAAAGTAATGGAGATATCTTGGAGGGCCTAGAAGCCTCAGCAGTGGTCCTAAAGCTATATTACATATGCAAACACTAAGTTCATTAATAATTTTAAGAATTGTATCACTGAGTCCTATTTTGTGTTTATTTTATTTTATAAATGCATACAAAATATATTTATCTATCATCTACCTATCATCTATCTATCTACCTATCTACCTATCTATCTATCTATCTGCAATGTCACAACGCTTCAAACAAATTCATTTGTTTTTTGTACAAACACATTAAAAACCAAACAGGTAATTTTTAAAAATATATTTATTCTATTTCTATACTTATGAAGTATATCTAAAGCTCTAATTTCTAAGAACTTAGTGACGAGTAGGACTATTTAGTTTTATTATAATAAAGTATATTGGGTAAGTTAGTGTTCAGGGATCACGCATTTCTGGAAGTCATTTTCTAACTATAGATACTAGTAAATATCCTCTTTGTCTTTAGGACTATGTTAAAATTAAGTGTTTTTAAAGATTTTGTTCTGAGTTAAATTTCCTGTCCATATTGATTTTAGGACTTTAAGGTCCTTGTAGATCAATTAATATTTTTCTCATAAATTTAGCTATTCTATTTGAAGTTGCTTGAAATAAAATGAACTTAGGAATTTTTTTTTTGCCTCAGGGTAGGAGAACTAGTCATGGTCTTTGTAAGTTTTTATTAAGGAACAGAGTAAAAGCATCCTCAACTGAATAAAGTTTAATCAGGCAACAGAAGAAATTACTAGTACTCATACTATTACTGTGACTACTAAGCCTGTAATTCATTGAAAGAACAAAAAGACCTTCTCTGTATATTTTCTGAACTCTGATGTCAGCACTGCAGTCTCTATCAGTGATTATTTTCCCTATACTTTGTACAACTCAGATTTTTTTTTTTAGGAATTAAGTATTATTTTGGTAAAATCTTACACAATACTGCTACCTTTTCTGTCCAAATTGTTTCCTAGGGATAGAAACAAATTCACTTGGGCATAGGGGAGCATTGACTGTAGAGAATAGTCTAGGTGCTAAATAGTACTAATCAAGTTTATACATTATAAATATTCAGTAATCCATTGTATAAATAAATATCTTTGTCCTGGTTTTCAATGGTGGTGATGGTGTAGGGGAAAAAGAAAAAACCTACATCAAAATTACATCAAGATTTCAAAACTGCAGGTAAGATTTTTTTTTCTCTATTAAAAATAGTCTAAAAATGATTGGGTTTAGAATTTTTTAAACTTGAACTAAAAACCTGATTCCATTAGTTACTACTGGATAATGTCAAGCAGGTAACTCTACCTCCTTGATTCTTGAACTTCTCGTGGGTGAAAAGAAGATAAAACTCACTCTGAAAGATTGGTGTGAGGAAAAAATGAAGAAATATAAGAAAAGTGCTTAGTATGGTGCCTGTAAAAGGGTGCTTTTTGTTTTTAAATAAAGTTTAATAGCTAGATGGTTAACTGAGCCCATTTTTTTTTCTAAGATCCATGAAACAATATTTAAGAAAAGAGAGAATAAACTCCAAACAATTAAGCAAACAGGAAGACAGTAACCAGTGGGCAATAAACACATTGTGACAATTTTCTAAAAAAACAGAAACTGGATGGAGTGTAGATGGATAAAGTAATACCAAGAAGGTGCAGCCAAGAGAAGGAGTCCTCATTACAGGCAGGAAGTGGCTGATCTGCCCAGTGGAACCATGTGAGGTTGGATTCCAGACAGCAGGTGAAGCCCTGGCCAGCAACTGCGGTAGAGATGAAAACAGAAATTTATTAATCTGCATGCAGACTAGATTAAAGTTCTCCACTCGTCTTCCCAACATAGGCTGCTAGAAGTGCTTGGGGCCAGTTCTAGACTCAAGAAAAAAATAAATAAAGAAAAAAATAAATAAAGATTTTTTTCTTTAAAGATTTAATACATTTGGTTTAATTAGGTCAATTAGACTTCGTATTGAAGGTTTAGTTAAGCCCTTCTCATTTTGGCACTGAGGGTTTTCTCCAGAGAACAACTTGACCTTCTCCACTCTTCTTGAAATGTAGTGTAGAAGAAAATAGGACCTAAATTTAAATGAAGACTTTTTCATCACAGGGAAGGAAGATCCTGAGAGACTAATTTCTTAACCCATCAAAAATACAAGTTTTATTTTACACACTGGTAAAACTTTAAATCTTCATAAGGGTCTTCTGGTCATTAGGGAGGGAGATCTTTGACAATTATAAGACAAAAATCCATCTTATTCAGAAGTAGCATTGTCAAAAGAGCAAGTCTTAAAAAGGCTATTTGAAAAGGATGCTGGTAACATATTTGGATACATGGGTTGTGCAGTACAGTTATGAAGGCTCTATCATTTTTGTTCCTATCACAGTGCTGTCTTGTTATAGAGGCCAATTTTTCACTTTGTTTCCTTTATCATTATGAAATCAATATATTTATACCTATGCATTCTTTAAGCTGTCTATTGCTGAGATGAAAGTTGTTACTGGTCACTCAAGAGATAAGTGTGAGAGAGGAACATATGAAGAAATAAAATAAAATAATATTCCATCAGGAGAAATTAAAATAGTGGTTATCCTGTATGTATTACAATTCCTAAAGGTATTTGCTCTGGGTCACCATGGAGTTCTACAAAGTTTTCCCTCAGTCCACTGTACATGCTGTAGGATGACCATTTCCCTTATAGGTTAAAGCTACCACCAAACTGTAAAACTCTAATGGTCCTCAATTATGCGTTTTTTTTTTAAATGCAGCTAGCAACCTTTAATATTCTGTTTTTAATTCTATCATATCCTATAATCACTTTCAAGGAGCTTTTAGAAAAAAAATTGACTAATGTCAAAGTAGTCAATATAGTACCTTAAGATATTTTAAACAGTGTATATAAATTAAATTTATCTTTTATACATGCAATTATCTGGAAGTAACATAAACCTCCTTTAGTACTACATAATTCTTATAATTCCAGAAAAAAATGTTTAAATATGGTTAATAAACCATTCTCTGTGATATTTTAATGCTAAGTGTATGTTTAGTAAGATTTAAAATCATGAAGATAAATCAGTTATTCAATAATTTATTAAAAGTATAGTTATAATGCAGTCAAACCAACAGGCTGAATTCTCCCACAGATTACAGGTACATAAAATATCAAGTATGTAGAAATTCTTTTCTAACATAAAATATTAATATTATTTTTAACTTTCTTATACATAATTGTCTAAGGTTTTAGAGACATTTACTATTATTTTATTGAAGCTGTTTATTAGCTGAGATTTTCTGAATGATATGCTGGCCAGTTCTTCCAGACTAGTCAATGGTGTGTGCTTATCTTCTTTTGTGGTTATGCCAATGATCCCATAATTTTAAAATATCAGTAATTATTTACCTATCTACCTCGTGTCCAGTTATACCTAGTACTTGATTCTTCTATCATTTCATATAAATTTGTTGCTTCTATGGGGACTGAACTTCTGGGTGGGATTTGGATTCTTAAAATGCCTGTACATGTTGTTTATTATAAATGCAGAGCATTTGCACTCAGTAAACATTGCATTATTTTATATCCTTACCACCATAATTTTCTAATTGATATTTAAGATTATAACTAATGGAATTCTGGATATCTGACTTGGGTCTTTCAGATCCTTAGTCATGAAATTATTTTAACTAAAGTATATAATATTTATTAGTTTCTATAGTTTTCACCATTAAAGCAAAGGTACCAAAAAATATCAATATAATTTAATAGCATAGCTCAGAGTTAGTATGTTTGATGCTATTGCCTCCTTTTAGAATGCTTTATGTTAACATTATGTTAAATTTTTATTTTAGGGTATCAAAGACTTAATGTACTATGAACTACAGTCACTATCTTCTTTTTTATGTTCAAATGAACAAATGTTGGCCTGTAGGAACCTTTTAAGTTCGCATCTGTGTCCTTTTGACAAAGTCCATTAATCCTTGAAAGAGTCTTGCTTCTGGAACAGGGAGATCATTCAGCCTTCCTTTGAACCTGTGTATTGTAGACATAAAATCAGCCATTTCTCCATGAAACTTCAGTGGAAAACTACCACTGGTAACCACAATCTGATCACTCATTTAGATTGCATTTACGGTCAGCCATGTAGAATAACATTGCTCCCAAAATCTTCTCATGTACAGATCTAGAAAGAATGCGTCTATATCATCCAATTCAATTCTAATAATATAATAATGGAAAGTTTTTACTTTAATTTTTGATGTTATCATTTTAGTTCTGTTCCCTGTAAAGGAAATACTATTTTATTAACAAATAAACATATTTATTTATTTGTTATAAGTGCTGATATGGAAAAATATTTCTAAAACAATAAAATATTAAAATAAATAAAGCTACTATATGAAGCTTAAGATTTTTCTCTGTAGCTGTTTTGTTCTTAAAGTGTGTTTTCCAGTTAATATGCAATAAAATTATTCTAGAATCAATAATAATTCCTCATTGTGATTTGTCATATAAATGATTGAGTAGTGGCTATTTTAGCTCAATGTTTCAATTTGAAGACACTGCATTGAAACAGTTAACAGTTCTATTTTTTGAAAGGTAAGAGATTATAGCAACAGGAAGAGAGTGTCCATCTCTGTGAGGGTTTTTTTATGTGTATGTGTGTGTCTGTGGTAGAAAATTAGCTACCCATTCTCTTAATTTATGTCAGACTTTTATTTTGCCAACAAATGGTCTTTTATGACCTAATGCAAATTATAAGCAAATAAATTATTTTCAGAAGTTCTGGTTGAATAAACCATTCCTGCCTCATAATAATTTAAATCATATTAGAAACCACACATTATCACATATATAACATATTTATTAAATCTTGCTCTAATATTAAATTTTAAATTTACACTTTGAGTTGCAGGCTTTTATTTTAACTTAAGACTTTAGGTCTAACTTGGATTTAAAGTCTATAAACCCTACTGCTTCTCACAACTGACCTTATCTTTTAAGCCAACACCAACTGTAAACAGCTTTTTCTCCAGATAAGACAAGTAGATATCTGGTATCAGAATGTCACATAATTAGCAAACATTAATACAAATAAATAAAATTTCTTAAAATTTTTGTTTTAAAATCCATTTAATTCATAGGTAAACAATATAAACTATCTCTAACTATGGCTAACTTGAGAGCATAAAATTAGTTATTCAGAGGTCTCGGATAGATGCAGTGTTACTACTTTCTAGGTGCAAATTCTCAAAAGCAAGTAGAAATAATAGAAAAATTACCAGAGTATTAAAAAATAACCAATAAATAGTATTTGAAATAATTATATATCATACAAATAATATTTTTATGTTATTTGAGTTTTATTAGGTGTAATTTATTTTAAAAATGTTTTAAAATATAAAACACTCCAAATTTATGACACATTTGATTAATATACTTCATAATATGATATTTTGTATGACAAAAAATATTATTCAGTTTTAGTGCATAGATCCAAAATTTTAATTTGTATGTAAATATGCTAAATATCTCAAGTTCTACTGTTTTTCTGTACAAGTATGAACAATATAAAAAAACAAAATTAATGGCATATTATAAATTATATAATTTATATACTCTGCATTTATTTATTATTTTAAAGTATATTTTATTGATTATATTGTTACAATAGTTCCAATTTTTTCCCCTTTGCTCCCCTCCACCCAGCACCTCCAATCCCTCAACATCCCCCCCCAAGTCCATGCCCATGGAACGTACATACAAGCTCTCCTGCCTCACCCTTTCATATACTCTTCTTTTTTAAAATAATTAATTATTTTAACAATTAAAAATAACAATCCCTCCCTCTCAGATTTAAGACCCTTTATAATCTTATAAAGGACAATGGGCGAAGGTCTCGAGCTCCTCTAGCTGCTTAAAGCTGGACATGGTCATCGTCCTACCTACCCTTGGGTCCAGAAATCCCTAATAATAGTAGGGATGTGGAGGAGAGGGTGGCCTTCCCACATGGGAAAGGATCGTGCAGACTCCAGGTTGGTTGACTGTCCCCGGACAACAGCGTGCTTGAGTTAACAGGCTGGCATCCTTGTTGTGTTCTGGAGGAAACAGATTTGGCAACAGGGTTAAAGGACAACATTCAATCCATAACCACCAGATGAAAAGAGACAGGTATTAATTTTTCAATAACCACATTAGGGAAAAGGAGGGCTTCTTTGGAGGAAGGTGTGCCAGGTACATCTCACCTGTCCAAAACACTTTTGCCCATTATACTTAGTTTGGGCTGAGGGAAATAGTTTAGGTTTTCCCCCTCTCCGGCCTCTGGGCTCTTTCTGTCCAAGCCTTTAGGACAGAAAAGAGAAACTAGTTTTAAAGTGAAGCCCACAGACCACCCCATTCTTCACCAACCCAGCCACTTAGTTCAGCCAAACCATTGAGTCTCAGGAGGTAGCGATGCAGACAGGATTAAGTGAGGCCTATATGCACAGACAATCACTCAGGTAATGAGATTATAGGCTTATGCCCTTTGAAAACAGAAAACACATGTTAATTTATATAATATAACCTACCTACAAGTCTCTAAATCTGTAAGACTGTCCTATTGGAAAGACATCCAGTTGCAAGGCATTTGACATTCTTCTTGCTTGTAAATTAAACATCTTTAATAATACCACAGACATAGTTTAACTTTCAAATGAAGACAAATTTTAAATGAAAAGAAACTTTAAAGAAGGTTAGCTGCACTACTTTATAGTCTACCATTGAGCATTGTGATTTTCCTTGAATCACAATTTTTCTCCCTAAGATTATCCTCCTTGTCATTAAAGGGACTGCATTAAGTTCATTTTTAATTTGTCCTGTTCATTTGCATAAACACAACAAGAGCAGAAAATGATCACTTATGATCTTTAGTTCTGCTTTGCTGGAACGTACGCAAGGAACATTTAGGGTGATCTTCAGTCTGCCCTTCAGGGCACAGAAGGAGAACCACATACCTGGCATTCAGCCATGCCTGTAAACACCTGTCTTTTCCAAGTCCTTCTGGTTTTCCATTGTGCCTTAAGGTCCCTTCTAGCCATTTTTTAGGAAAACAACCTTTATTCCTTCCCTGGAAAGATTGCCATGGACCGCACATCCAACCAAGGTACCAGGCCTTTTATCTCGTGGGCTTTTATTACCTTCGAAAGTCAATCCAAGTTCCTCAGGGCTTTTTGGTAACAACCAAAGCCCAAGCATGTCTCCTTTAGGCATGACATTCCAGTCAAAGTCTTGGTCAAAAAAAACCCCTCTATTAACAACCAGTCTTATTAGTTTTATACAAAGAAACATGTCATTACTTCCTTCTTTAGAATGCCAACTTCTGGAGGATCAGATAGGGAGAAAAATATACAGTGTGAAGGAAAATTCTTGTCATTCTAATATTCACTGAACTTGCATTTCCATTATTTATATTTTCATTTTTTTCCCCACTAAACATTTTTTTTGTTTTTTTTCCATCACAGTTGTCCCACTTTTCCCCCCGTCTTGCTTCCCTGCACCCTGCCCCCCCTTCTCCCACATTCAGTCCCCACCCAGTTGTCCATGTCCATGGGTCATTTATACATGTTCTTTGACTAGACCCTTCCCCTTCTTACCACCTTCTCTCCCTCCCATCTCCCCCTTTGTTACTGTTAGTTTATTCCTTGTTTATATACCTCTGGTTCAATTTTGCTCATTTGTTAGTGTTGTTCATTAGTTTACTGTAATAGGTGATAGCATAAGGTGTTTTTCTTTTGTTGTCTGGCTTATTTCGCTAAGCATAATTCTTTCTAGTTCCATCCATGTTGTTGCAAATGGTAGAAGTTCCTTCTTTCTTTCTGCTACATAATACTCCATTGTGTAAAGGTACCACAGTTTTTTTATCCACTCATCTACAGATGGGCGGTTAGGTTGTTTCCAGCACTTGGCTGTTGTAAATAACACTGCTTAAAGCAGACCCTTTAGCATCTCTTGCAATACTGGTTTGGTGAAGATGTAGTCTTTTAGCCTTCTTTTGTCTTGGAAACTCCTTATTTCACCTTCCATTTTGAATGAGAGCCTTGCTGGGTAGAGTATTTGTGGTTGTAGGCCTTTGTTTTTCATTGCATGGAATATTTTTTGCCATTCCCTTCTGGCTTGTAGTGTTTCTGCTGAGAAATCTGATGATAGTCTTATTGGAGCTCCCTTGTATGTTATTAGTTGTCTCTCTCTTGCTGCTTTTAGGATTTTCTCTTTGTCTTTGAATGTTGCCATTTTAATTATGATGTGTCTTGAAGTGGGCCTGTTGGGGTTCATCTTCATTGGGACCCTCTGTGCTTCCTGGACTTGTGTGACTCTTTCTCTCCTCATGTTAGGGAAGTTTTCTGTCATTAGTTTTTCAAAGAGGTTTTCTATCCCTTGCTCTTCTCCTTCGCCTTCTGGAATTCCTATGATATGGATATTATTACGTTTCATGTTGTCCTGCAGCTGTCTTTGAACCTTTTCATTCTTGTTCAGTCTTTTTTCATTTTGTTGCACTGTCTGGGAGTTTTTGTTTATGTTGTCATCCAGCTCGCTGATCCAATCTTATGCTTCCTCTAGCCTACTTTTAATTCCTTCTACTGTGTTTTTCAATTCAGAGATTGTATTCATTTCCTCCTGGTTTTTATTTATAGCTTCTACGTCCTTTTTCATGCTAGTGTAATTCTCAGTAAGTTTCTTGTAGTTTTTCTGGAGTTCCTTGTAGTTTCCCTGGAGTTCTTTGAAGTTTTCGCTGAGCTCATTGAGCTTCTCCATAATCCATGTTTTGAATTCCATATCTGATAGTTTGCTCCCCTCTATTTCACTTAGCACTCTTTCTAGGGATTCTACTTTTCCTTTTGATGGGGGGGTTCTCTGTGTCCTCATTTTTGTGACTCTTATTGTTTGCTGCTTCTTCTTAGAATTATTTGCACTTCCTGGATCTTCCCTTGGTGGTGTCAGATCTTGTACCAGTCTGGGCCTAGGCAGCCTGTTGGAGACTTCCAGGGATCTACTGCCTTTGTCTGTCTCCTTTAGTTGTTAATCTATTCAATCTGTGACTAGCCATCAGCCTTAAAGACTGAGGGTGTGGCAGCTAAATTCTTGTAGACGGGGCTTTTGCTTCCCCTCAGGCTGATGCCACTTGGAGGAAAATGGTCTGCCTGCAGTATGGGGATGAGTCATCACTAGGACCTGGTCAGCTGCTTCCCCAGTTCTCCCCTCAAAGCCACCACACCAAACTCTCCCCAAGCGTCTCTAGTCCTCTCTGCCTTCCCTCTGCTTGAGCCCAGGGTAAGTGGGGGCCAAAATATTTTTGTATGTGATCCACTTAAGAGCTCTTTTTCTCCAGCTGTTTCTTTCCAGCTAGCAAGAAACCCTGTGGCTTTTTGCTTTTCACAGCTGGATACTATTTTACTTTCCACTCTGTTGTTGTAGGCTGGAAAGTTCAGCTGGGGGTTTAGACCCTGCCCTTCTCAGGGGGAACCTGCAGCTGCTGAGCTGTTTCTCAGTCCCTTCAGCTGCCACCCGTGTGAGCCCAGTCAGCCCTTCCATGTCTCCGCACTCCCTATTGGTCATGTTGTGATGTAGCGGCCTTTTCTGTCTCTCCGTGGTTATAAGACTTCTCTCCAGCTAATGTTCAGTTGGTTATTCCAGATGATTTCTCCAAAATTAAGTTGTAAATCCAAACTAGTCCTGGGAGGAGGTTAGTGTAACTTCTACTTACTCTTCTGCCTTCTTGATCCCCCTATACTCTGCATTTTCTAATGCAATTATGCATTTGAATTATAGTTTGAAATGTAAAATAAAATAATTCAAATTCTTAAATTCTGGATAATAGTTTTTAAATGATGAAATTAATAAATTGCTCTTTTACCTTGAAATGCAGTGTCATATTTAACCTTCACATTTCCAGAATCAGAGTTTGTTGTTGTCTTGTCATTGTTAATAAATAAAATTTAAATATGCTTCTATTGGAGCAATATTAGTGGCAATAATGAAATAAGAACCTTCAAAATTTTGTTTCTCCATTAAAGCAATTAGAAAACTGGCAATGGGTTGGAGGGGGGAGGATAACTTTTTCAGTATTCTTGAAATTAAACAAAGGTTGAAAAAAATATTCAGGGCTTATTCAAGAAAAACTGCTGAATCTTGGTAAATGCGGTGTGATTTGTGGCATTTTAATTTGCACAATTCCTATTCCTCTCTCCCCATCTACACAGCAGTAGAGGAACAATGAAGACTGACATAAACAAAACAAATAATATAATTACATTTAATAAAAATGAATGAAAGATTTCAATCTAAAACAGGATTAGCAGAATGGATTAAGAAAAAATATTTAGATTGGTATAATGGCTTAAGAAGCATACATGATCCAAACATATGCTGTCTACAAGAAACTTTAGCTTCAAACACACAAATAGGTAGGAATATCTTCAATGGTTATACCAATATCAGAAAGATTACAGCCTAAATTAGAAAGTGTTTTAAAAGAAAAAGAAAAAAATATTATAATGATGAAAAAGGTTAATCCATCAGAAAGTTGTAAAATTTATAAGCATTTACACAATGCTTGTAAGAATAGAGCTCCAAAATAAATAAGCCAAAATCTGATAAGATTGAAAGGAAAAATAAAATAGAAATAGGAAACTAAACAATAATAATTGAAGACTTTAATATTCTATTTTAAAAATTAATAGAACATTTAGGCTAAAGATCAAAAAGAAAATTAAAGGCTTGAAGAACTATAAAACAGTTAGACTTAACAGGCATCTATGAATTAAGTGCCAAGTGTAAAACCTTGTTTATGGTCAATTGATTTTCAACAAGTGTGTCAAGACAATTAAATAGGGAAAGAATAATGTTTGATAAATGAAGACAGGACAACTGAATGTGGATCCGTACCTCATATCTTATACAAAACACAAAGTTTATCAAAATCTAAATGTAAGAGCAAAATTACAAAACTATCCCCCCCCATAAAGAAAAAACACATGTGTAAAGCTTTGTGACATGGAAAAGACTATTTTCTCACATATGACAGCAAAAGCACAAGCAACACAAGAAAAATATGTAAATTGGACTACATCAAATTTTAAAACTTGTGATTTAAAGGACACCATCAAAAAAGTGAAAAGAGAATGTACAGAAAATTACTATCCAGAGTACATAAAGAAAAAAAAAAAAGCCTCTCGTAATCCAACAACAAAAATTAACTTACTTTAAAAATGGGTAAAATATTTGAATAAGATATAAAAATGGGCAACATGTGCATGAAAAGAAGTTTAACATTAGTAATCTTTAGCAAAATATAAATCTAAACCATGATGAAGACAACTCCACGTTTACTAAGGGGCCTATTTTTAAAATTAGACAATAACAATGTTTGTGAAAGATGATTGAAAAAAAGAACCTTAATGCACTATTGGTAAGAATGTAAAATGATACAGTTGCTTTGGAAAACAGTTTGATAGTCAATCCAAAAGTTAAACACTCAGTTACCACAGAACCTAGCAATCCCACTCTTCATATATACCCAAGAGGATAGAAAACACAAGTTCACACTAAAAGTTGTATATAAAATTTTATAGTGATATTTGCCACAATAACCAAAGGTGACATCACACAAATGTTTGTCAACTGAATGAAGGATAGGCAAAATATTATATATGCAAATAATGGGCTGTTATCTAGTCATAAAGTTGGATGGAGTACCGATACATACTATAACATGTATAAATCTTGAGAACTTCATGGTAAATGAAAAGGCCAAGCAGGAAAGATAGCATACTATGTGACTCCATTATTTTGAAATGGCCATGATAGTTAAATAGAGAAAAAAAAATAGATTTCGGTGGCAAAGAGGGACTGGGGTGAAGTGGGAATGGGGAGTGACTGCTAATTGACACAGCATTTATTTTTGGGTAATGAAAATTTTCTGGAATTTGATGTAGTAATTAAATCACAAATTTTTGAATACTTCTAAAACCATAATTGAAGACTTTAAAAATGCTGAATTTTATGGTAATTGAATCATATTTCAGTATGATAAAATTTTTTAAAGTCTGCATTTTTCTTTTTCTCTTCTCTTTTCAAAGATCTGTATTCTTATTCCTCAATTTTTTATTTTACCACTTCAGCTGTGGATTTTTATCTGTCCAAGCTTAAATTTCCTAGCTGATCGCAAAATTATACTAAAAAGAGAGAGCAAGAATAAGAAAAGTGAAAGAGCTAGACAGAATTATTGGATTTAAATGGATTTAATTCACGTAATTTTTAGCATCATAATATTCAATTGCATAATCTTTTTGCCTTTCTGACTAAAAATATAAAAACATATTCAACAGGAACATTTAAACACATTCTCTTCATTATGCTTTCACCAGTAAATGTTCCTTCATTTCTATCAAGTACCTTTCAATTTTTACAACAGCATCAACCAGGAAATTCACCACTTACCGTGTATGGCTCTTAAGCAACTGAAATGCGGCATGTATGTAAAATCTACACCAGCATTTGCAGATACAATAAAATAAGATATAATGTCAATAACTCATTAATAATTTCAACTTCAGATGTTGAATTGATAATGTTTTATGTATTATTAAATAAACTTTATTAATGTTAATATATCCCTTTTTATTTTTTTTTCAATTACCATGTGTCCGCTAGAAAATTCAAAATTACCTATGTGACTCTCATTACATTTGTCATGATCAGAACCTGTTAGAACATATTCCCACACAGACACTTGATCTTGATACCTGAAATGTCTGAACATCACTTTTAGAGTGACCAAATACATTACTTATAAAACAAAAATGCCTCACACATTAAAGTGGAGTTACTTACAGTTATGTATATTTTAATATTGTCATTTACTTTTTATTATCTCCAACTCATACTTTATTGTAAACTCTGAATGAAGATATCTGGGTATCTAATATCTAATAACTCTGTTCACTTCTGTATTTTAGGGTTAACATAGGAAGATTCACATTTGATAAACTTCTTTTTTTTTTTAATGTGTTTCATTGATTACAGTGTTACAGTTATCCCAATTTCCCTTCCCTCTGTTCCCCTCCACCCGGTGGCCCCCCTCCCTGTTGTCCCCCCCTTTTAGTCCATGTCCATTGGTTGTGCATATAGTTCTTCTCAACCTCTGTCTATTCCATTCCCACCACGATGTTTCTTAATTCCTATACCATCTCCCTTCTTCTCCCCCTTCCCCTTCCCTTCTGACCTCCCAGCAATATGCTCCCCATACCTATAGTTCTTTTTCCACTCTCGTTGCCTGTTTAGTTTGCCTTTGTTTCAGTTCCCTAGCTTCTGTTGTTGTTTCTGTGATGCAGTTTTCATTTTAGTGTTCATAGTTTTGATCCTCCTTTTTCTAAACCAGTCCTTTTAACATCTCATATAAAAGTGGTTTGGATCTAATGAAGTCTTTCAGTTTTATTTTATCCTGGAAACACTTTCTCTGCCCTTCTATTCTGAATGACAGCTTCGCTGGATAAAGTATTCGTGGTTGTAGGTTTTGGATTTTCATTACTTTGTATATTTCTTGCCAGTCCCTTCTTGCCTGCAGGGTCTCCCTTGAGAAGTCAGCTGATAGTCTAATTGGGACCCCTTTGTACATGATTCTTTCCTTCTCTCTTGCTGCTTTTAAGATTCTCTCTTTATCTTTAACTTTTGACATTTTGATTATAATGTGTCTTGGAGTGGTTCTCCCTGGGTCCAGTTTTTTTGGAACTCTCTGTGCTTCCTGGACCTGTAAGTCTATTTCCTTCCCCAAGTTTGGGAAGTTCTGCTTTATTATATTTTCACTTGATTTTTCAATTTCTAGTTCTTCTTCGCCCTCTGGCAATCCGATAATCCGTATATTCGATCTCCTATAGCTGTCCCAGAGGTTTCTGATCCTCTCATCATTTTCCTTGCTTCCTCTTTCCTCTCTCTGCACTGATTGACTGTTTGTTCCTTGTCTATGTTCTGGTTTGTTGATTTGAACTCTGGATTTTATTTCCTCACCATCTGTTTCGTATGAGGTTTTGTTCCTTTCAGTATGAGTGTTTTTCGATTCTTTCTCATCTTTTTCCAGATCTTTTGTTAATTCTGCAAGCCACCTGATAACAATGGCCCTGAACTGAGCCTCTGACAGGTTTCTTATCTGTTCATCTGTCAGGTTCTTCATCTGTTGCCTGGTGAGCTGCACTACCGGGATTTCTATAGTTGTCTGCCTCATTTTGACAGATGCGTTTTGTTTTCTTGGGCCGCCTATAGGGGGCAGTGCCTGTGTACTGGTCATGACCCAGCGACCGGCGGCAATCCGCAACCTTTCTCGCTGTGCTGTGGTGCTTTGTCGTCACTGCCCAGCGACCAGTGACGATCCGCAACCTATTTCGCAGCGGTGTGGTGCTTTTTGTGGGGGTGGGGGTCCAAGATGGATTCCTGCAGTTATTCCGCTAGGAAACTGGGATCCGTCCTCCCACCCTCTGGACCTCACTGTTCGGGGCGATGTGGTGGCTGCTTTTCCCAGTGTTGGGGTCGCAAGCTGCCGGGGTTAGACTGCAGCTGAGACTGCTTTCCCTGCCGCTGTCCCTGGTGCGACCGCAAATAGCACCGCCCCCTTTTGCTCTTCTTACCTGCCCAAAGGGCGCTGCTGGTTTATAACTTCATATGTTGGGCTTCTGTGTAGTTTTATTTTCTGGAATTCCTAGTTATCTTTTGTTTTGAAGTAGTTGTATTCCTCTCTAGTTGTAGAGGTAGACCGAGCATGTCCGTCTAAGCCTCCATCTTGGCCGGAAGTCGATAAACTTCTGATTTACTCAAAAACTAGAGTCATCATGAGCCTTGAAAAGTGTGTTGGATTGTCTCTATTTCCCCCCAATTGTACACTTCACCCTGACCTCTACCATGTTGCATCACCAGGATTTTCTGCCCTCTCACTTTCTGTTTGGTTTGGCCAGTAAGATACCAAGAAGAAAGGAGAGAATCTCTGGGCATTTATTTTTTGTTGTTGTTCTCTCACTGTCAGCCCCAGTTTGAGCTTGGCTGTGTTTCTCTTCCTAAGACCAGAGGTTGATAAACAACCCTGTATTATACCTATGGTTCTCCCTCAATGGGATCTGGTGAAGAACGTGGCTGTCAAAGGCTTGCCAGCTCTGTTAGTGCTTCCTCATTCCTTATTCCTTTATCCTTGACTATACCTTGGTACTGAGCCCTTTAATATGTTTTTGCAATTCTTTCTGGGTATCTGTGTAAGAGACAGAGATTTTGTCTTCTTTTTGATCACCTGGATAAGTGGTCATCAAATATTTTTGGTCAAGTATCATTTTCAAAAATTTAAAGCAATATACTTCATCACATATTTCTAAGATGGCAACTAAAATATTTCCCGATGTTTAAATATAGCTGAAAGGGATGGTATTTTTATGTGTTGTAAACACAGTTATTTCAAAATATTACTCTCACATCCCTCAATCGTATATGCTCAAAGGTATAAGAATACCACTGGAATTTGACATTATTATCATCCAATTTAAATATTAATGAAAAAGCTTTTCATTCAATAAATGAAAATTTTATACCATTTTCCTTCTCCTTGTACTCATATTTCCATTTAATTTCCTGTACTTAATGTAATATATTTTTCTTCTGGAAAGTATTCTATTGACCCTCTTCCATATTTCAGCAAAGAATATATATATATAAATTAACATTAAATATTTCCCCAGAACATAAGCTTTATGTGTTAAAAATATTCTCTTGATTAGAGGTCCAGTTTGATTGCAAATCAATAAGAAACGTATTGAAATGTTAACATATCATTATTGAAATGGTGGGCAGAATATAGAACTGGGAAAGCATCGACTCCCCTGTTCCCCCAAGGGATGGAGCACATAAAGAGGGCTATGTGCATTAGTGTAGGTTCGGGCTGTCACATTACTGAGGGAACTCTGAAGAAATGACTCCGGCAGTTTACGGACAAGAAGAGATGGAAGAAAGAAAGGAGGGGAAAGGAGAGGGGTGGGTTAGGGTGGAAAAGTAGTTGGTACTGAGTCCTAGTGGGAAAAAGTATTTAAGGTTTCTTCCTTCACCCTACATAAGAAGGCTTCAGCAAAAGAGCCTGATGAAGACTTCTGTCTAAGATCACTGACAGAGAGACTTAGGAATGAAGGCTCCAAGAGCTAGAAATGCAAATGTGCAAAAAGCACAACTAGCTGTGTGTGGGTGGGGGAGGCAGGCAAGTTTGAATTCTTGACCGCAACTCCCTTCAGAGGCTGCAATGCATAGACTGTGCAACAGGCCTGGTGTGGGGAGGGCACCATTTTCCCATGAGGCCTGATAGGCAGCCTTTGTGACTGCCTATGGTTATGTCTTAAAATATCACACACAGGTTTTAAACCCGGAGTTGGACTCCTAAGTTATATGTTAAATATCTCAAATGGATCTGTTCATCAAACATTTATGTTTAATGATATTTCAACTGACAAATGAATCAAGCCATCTTTCAGTTGTGTTAAAGCAAAATTTTCAGTTGACATATATAAAATATTTAGCACCTGTTTTGTAAAAATATTCCCAATTTTTGCTACCAAGTTGTTAGAAAGGGTGTTTAGGAAGAAAAACTAACCCTCAGTCAAATCAGGTACCTTCACAGTCAGATCAATTTTGGAAAAGTATATATGCCCATACCCATAATTTTGGGTTCTGAAAATCAGTGCTATTAAGCTATCTATCCATACCCTTTTACCTCTTCTAAGATCTTAATATACCCCAAAGGAGTGCACATACTCAGTGTGAGATTGGTGTGATAATCACATAGGTAGTACATGGAAGATCCAGGACACAAATCCCAGCAAACTGTCTGGAGAAGTTCTTTACCACACTACATTGCATGAGGTGCAGGTTGCAAGATCTGCCTTCATGTTATGATTTTACTGTATAAAGAAAAAAATATTTTACTTCCCATACTTGTTTTCTTAGAAAGTGGCTGGGCTCTATCTAGCCAAAAATGGATATAACTCAGAAGAATAATGTTCCCAATGACAGCTGCACAGCAGATCAAGAACTACAAGTCCACTCTGGACCCACAGGAGAGAAGTAACTGTGAAGTTCACTGCAGAAGGCATCAAACAATGCTGCTGACAGTGTTGTTACTGTCCCGAGAGCAAATTAAATGCTGTCTTTACTCCTACACAAACATTTATTAAGATAGATTCAATGTAAAATAAAAATATTGTGTGTCTTTTAGGAGAAAATACAGGACAATAGCTTGATATCCTCATTATAGGGGAACATTTCTTAAAGAAGAAACTAACAAAAGCGAGGACAAACCATTAAGAGAAATAGCATTAAATGTTTAACTAATTAAAAAAACCTTAGTAGAGCAAAAATCTGTTTTAAATAAGTGAAAATGAATACCATGCAATGAAAATGTGTAAGTTGAATTAACATATATTGTTTATATGCATATACTGAGGTCTATCTGGAAAGTATCCATCCATTCACTATGAAAAATGAACATTTATTGAAGAATATACAACACACAAGAAACATTGTACCTAAGACAAAGTTATGATCTTATTGAAGAAATCTGGTTCATTGGTAGCAGTTTGATTCAAGTCATTAGCAACTGCAGCTTTGGTAGCAGAAGCTGTGGAACAAATTTTTCTATAACATGTTTCATGCCAAGTTTCTGGGTCAAAATTTCAGACACAGTACTTTTGGGAATCCCTGGATAGGTTCTAGTTCTCGCAGTGTCAGTCACTAATCTCTGTTGATTACAGCCCATATAGGTTCAACATTCTCAGGTGTTCTGTTTATTGAAGACCTACCAGAATGTGGAACACTTTCTAGAGATTCTCAACCATCTTTGAAGCATTTGTGTCACAGTTTTATTTGTGCTGCACTCGTTGAATAGTCCCCAAAATCCTTCTGAATCATCTGGATGGTTTCCACGGAGCAGTGTTCATGCTTGATGCAAAATTTGATGCAGATTCGTTGCTCTACTCATTCAGTCATTTTGAATGTGATGGCCAAATAGTACATATGCTCACTAAATGACATCTACTGCCCCCACTGACTGGTACAGTGAAATCATCATTGTGCATGCACATTCCAGTCCACTCTCTATGGCTGCCAGCTTATATCAATGTCATGTAAACCATTCTTGTTATATTAACAATGGCTGGATTTTTTCCATATATATATATATATATATATATATATACACACACACACACACACACACACATACATATATATGTATAAAAAATCAATATTAAAAAATGACTACACTCACTATAACAAAGACCCAAATATACAGAGACATTTGTATAAGTGGAAACTCAAATAATACTTGTAATCAACAATATGCAAATTACTCAGCAACAGAGAAATAAAGATTTTTATATGTCTGACAGCTCCAGTTCTTGGCAAGAACTTGGAGCAATGATATGTCGATTGTGAAAGTATAAATTGTTGAAAGCAATTTGGTAAGTAATTTAATAATATTTAGCAAAATTAGATATATGCATATGTTTATGACCCAACAATTTATACATATATCCAAGAGAATCTCTTCTGGTTCTCAAAGCTACACATGTATATGAGTGTCCACTGGAGAAATGGTTTTAAGATAAAAAACAAAAATCTTAAGCATCCATCAACTTCAGAATAGATAAATAACATGGAGTAAAGTACCACTACACAGCTGTGGAAATGAATGATATATCATGAGATGTAGTAATGTGAATATTCTTGAAACAATATGAACAAAAAGGAAAATTGATGAATGGTATGCTCAGTATGGTAACATTTAAATGAATTTATGGTACATAAAAACATGTTATATGATGTGTAGTGGCATACGCATGTTTAATGATACGCTTATTTCAGAATTTAGGGAAATAAACTACAAATTGAGGATGGTGATTAGCTCAAACAAGCAGAGGAGAGAAAGTGAATGTGGAAAAAGCAAATGATATCCAGAGGCACACAATTCTGTTTGTGTATTTTACTTCTTAAGTACGCTTGTGGAAATTTGTTATTCTGTATATCTTAGATGCAGTTGACCCTTGAACAATATGGGAATTAGTAGCACTGACTTTGCACACTAGAAAATCTGCATTTAACTTTTGGCCTCTATATTAGCCATTTGCATCTAGGATTTAACCAACCCCTGATCAAAAACAGTATATTTGATGTCCAGTTGGGTATTTGAGTTTGAAAGCGGTGGATTGGATGTAAAAATAGTGTTTTATACCCGAAGATGAAACCCGCAGATACAAAGGGCAAACTGTATTTATTGGATAAAATAAATAAGCCCTTCCTATAAGCGGACCTCCAAAGTTCAAACAATTGTTTCAAGGGTCAAATATAGTGCAACTGCACGGTTGTCCTTTAGGAAAGAAGTACAACAGATCCTACAGGCAGGCAAGCTATATAGTACTATTGGGAGTGTAGAAAAATGTGATGACATGATTTAAGTAAAAAAAGTGAGAAGTGAAACTGCACCAGAGAGTCATCATGCAAGTACAAAATGCAACCACCATCAACGACAAAAAAAGTCCCACTTGAATAAGAAGGGAAAGTTGGAGTATCTTCTTACCAGTTACTGAATTTTTTTTAACTCAATTACTATCTACTGTCTGTACAAAATTTCAAAACTATACATTGATTTTTTTAAATAAAGAGCTCACCAAGCTATTTGCAAATACCAGCTAGAGAACATGTAATAGAAAGCTAGTCATTCAGACAAATTTCCTTTCCTTGTTAGCCAAAATAAGTGAAAAAATTAATTATAAGTAATTTTCCAATCATTTGTGTAATATGAAATATTGTAGCACTTACAAATTACTAGATAATGGTTTTCTGTTACCATCATTTGATTGTGTATATAGACTATAATGAAGCAATTTTCTGTCTTAATAAAGTAAAGCCTGCATGGGACAGGACAGAAGCAAGGAAACACAGGTGAACAGAAGGGTAGGACACTAGTGTCTAATCTTAAGAGTAAAGAATCAGGAGGTAGTTTATGGTGGATGGCATGAAACAAAGGGTTAATTATGTCATTTGATATTGCAACAGTGACCTGTAAAAGAACTTAGATAAGAATATAATGGAGGTGATATTTACATATTACATCAACTTTTAGAGCTAGTTAGATCAATTGGCGTGCACCCCCCACCCCCAACATCAGTGCTGGAGCAGGTCTGTGAAAGTCGCCTCTGTCCAGGAGAAGAGTGAGGAGAGGCAGCACAGGGCACTTGGGGTCCTCAGCAGTGGCTATTTTACTAACTTCCAGGCATATTTATCAACCTTAAGGCTGTAGTGATATACACCAGCTGGACAAACACCCTAGACAAAATTGTTTTTAGACATAGGGGAGAACATAGTAACTGATTTTTTAAAATTTTCCAATCATCCTAGCAGGAAGTCAAACATTCGTTTCTAAAATAAATAAAATAAGCATTGGTTTATTCATATTATTATAATATTTGAGAATCTGAGGTCTAAAATTAGGAATGACTAATGTTATCACTTATCAACTTCATAATAATTTCTCTATATTAACTGAAGGCTGTAGTTCTACCACATTTCCTATCGTTTTCCCAAATATATATTGTTTAAACTTTTCTTTACTCATATATCCACTGACATTGATTTTCTCTCCTTCTCAGCCATATGTTTACAAATTTACCAATTCCACAATATAATCTCATTTGTCCTAATTTCCCTTCCAGCTTACCTGCTTAGCTTTATTCTCGTTGTTCTCTTCTACATATTAAACCACTACTGTGTCTATTAACACCTTCCTGTCTTCTTATGTACGTCCAGCTTAGATTTCCTGATTCATACAAATAAATTCTCCTTTGAAAAACTATTTAACTTTCACTTAACTCACCTTCTTTTCTGTTCATCTGGAGGAACCTTAACAACATAAATTTTCAACAAAGGGATAGCAAGGAAGGATAGATGAAAATGAAAGCCACACCATCATCTAGGTTGATGCAAAGTGCAGTTTTAAGTTAGATTTATGTTATCAGATATCAAGTGGACTCCAAACATCTCTGGCAATCAGAAGACATTTCTGTATAAAGCTATGTCTATCCTAGAACAATAATTTTATATATTACTTCTCCTCAGGAACCTTAGCACTTATTAACCATCTCATCTGCCTAATCACTTTCAGATGGTGACTTTACTTCCAATTCATTGAGAATATTGGCCTATTTATTTTATTGTGCTTTGCTTTATTACACTTCACAGATGTTGTGCCTTTTACAGACTGAAGGAAAGACCCTCCACCAGCAGAAATATTACAGCTCACTGTATTGTGATACTCACTTTATTGTGACAGTCTGAAACCAACTGGTAATATCACTAAGCTATGCCTGTATAGAAATTATCATCATTGAATTCCCTCAGATTCCTACTTAATTTCCAATGTACCTACATATTCACCATTTTTCTTCATCTTCTCTTGTGTTACATTAACCTTAATCCCTCCTTCTTATTCCATAATGTTTACACTGAATCCTATCTCCTCTAACAATCTTAAGATATTTCCTACATTGGTCACTCATTTCTCTCCTCTCCTAAATCAGCATTTTCTCCCTCTCTAGAAAAATACTCGGGATACAAGATTCCAGGACCAGGCTGGAATTGTAACTAAAATATAGAATAATAAACCTGAATAACCAACCAAAGACTAGCAGAACAAAAGTCTTATAAGTAAGAATTTACAGAAGAATCCATACTGAGACTGGTATGAAAAGCATAAACTCAAAAAGGCCAGAACTAATTCATGTAAGTGGTGGCTATAATCCTGGAGGGTTATCTCAGCTGCAAAATTTCCCCCCGAGAAGTATGGTGTCTCAACCCCACACTGGACTCCCCAGTGCAGAGTACATGAGCTGGGAAGAGACATCTCATTGTGAAAAGCAGCGGGGATTCTGGCCACTAAAGAAGAAAGAAGTTGGCTAGATACAGGGGCTCTTTTAAAGGAATAGCATATAAAATTTCATTCAAAGCTACTCACCCAGGCATAAAGAGGGCAGAAGAGATTAGAGTGATGTAAAGAGAGACTGGAATTTGTGGTTATAAGTGAAAAGTCCAGTTTCCAGGATCCCTATGGTGAGTCCCTCTTTTGCATTGAAGGCACCATCTTTTTTGGGTGGAGTACTTCCCTATTTACTACAATGGCCTGGGAGAATGCAATAGTTGCCCTCTCTGCAGAGCTCATAATCTGCTATTAATTCATCTTCTGGCCCAGGGTATAGAGGTCTGGGCAGACACAGGGGTGTCAGTGACTGAGTCGTATGGGGATTTAGGGTGGGGATTATTTGCCCCACTTTCCCATGAATGTGACTAGCAGTACATCCCCTGCACTAGAGATCTGCTACCCAAACCCTTCAGGCTCCCAGTAGCCCCACCATCTCAACTCTGGGTAGAATCTGGGACATAATAGGTTGTGTGGCTCTAAAACAGGGGTCATTTCCTCACATGCTCGACCAATGCAGAGTCTTCCTTCACATAGTCAAATCTTGGTCTATTTTGTCTTGATAAATCCTGGCCTCACCCTTATGACTCCCTGAGACACTGCCTTACCACGAAGGTTGGTGAGTACCCAGTAGGAATCAGCTAGGCTTAATATACCCTAGGAGTTTTGCTAAGTGGCCTCAGACCCAGTACTGACACCAAGTTTAAACCTGTATCCAACTGGGGAACACCACTTGCCCCTACCTGGTTAATCACTGAGAACCTACCTCATGAAACTAGAATCCTGCCAGAGGCTCTTTCAGTGACTGAGCTTAACAGGCAGCCAGCCAGCAAGGCAAGTGGAGGCAGAGGTGGATCTCTGGATATTTTAAAGATTGTGCTGACCAGCCCCCAGCTCTGTGCTATGGAAGCCGGCCTTGATGTACAACTTGATCCCACCCAGGCACACAAAGACCCAGCAGAGGCAACCACAAACTATGAATTGATTTGTGACTTCAAATATGTTGTCCAGGATCTGCCACAGGCAGGGTCTGATATTTACCTTCACCAGAGTCCCTCCCAAGTGGTCCTAACACACCCAGTGGACAGCTCAGACATTATCAGAGTAGAATCCAATTAGCTTCACAAGTGGTATATCCAAAGGCAGATCTTGGCAGGCACCAGACCCTGCTGAGGCAAAATTGGTTTCACATGTTCATCACCTGCAAGCAGCTTGTACACTGCAGTCAAGGTTGATCCTTACAATTAGCCAGCCTGAGGGTCCTCCCCACATATAAGTGAGCCAATAGCAATCAAGATTCAATTATAACAGGGGGGCTCATATAATCCACACAAGGAATATTCCTGGAGCACCAAACTCAGGTGAATAAGGAGATCATATCACTGGGTCTCACAGGACAACACTACATAAGGCCACACTACTAAGACTGAGAAACACAGCAGATCTACCTAAAACATAGAAACAAACATAAAAATTCAGCCAAAATGGAGAGTCAAAGAAATGTACCCCCCCTCCAAAAAAAAAAAAAAAAAGCAGGAGAAATATCCAGGAAAATAATTAAATAAAATGGAAGCAAGCAATTTACCAGATATAGAGTTCAAAAAAATAGATATGAGGATTGTTAAGGAACTCATTGAGAACTTCAACATCATGATAAAGGACAGATAAACTATTAAAAAAACAGTCAGGAAATGAAGATTAAATGTCTGAAATGAAGAATACACTAGAAGGAATAAATAGTAAGTGAGATAAAGCAGAAAAACAAACCATCAATTTAAAACACAGGTAGCAAAAAAACAAAAACAAAAAAACACCCAATCAGAGCAGAAGGAAAAATTAGAATAGTTTAAGGAACCTTTGGGTCAACATGAAGTAACAATATCCATATCATAGGGGTATCAGAAGGAAAAGACAGAAAGCAATAGATCAAGAAATTATTTGAAGAAATAACGGCTGAAAATTTCTCTAATCTGGTAGAAGAAAAAGACATGCAAGTCCAGGAAGCACAGAGAGTCTTGAACAAGATGAACCCAAAGAGGCCCACATCAAGACACATCATAATTAAAACAGCAAAGGATAAAGACAAAGAGAGAACCTTAAAAGCAGCAAGAAAAGACAATTACCTACAAGGGAGCTCTCAAGATTGTCAATTGATTTTTCAACAAAAACATTACAGGCCAGAAGGGTTTGGCAAGAAATATGCAAAATGATGAAAAGCAAGGGACCACAACCAAGACTATTTTATCCAGAAAGGCTATCATTTAAAATTTAAGGAAAAAAAGAAAAACTTCCCAGAGAAGGAAAATACCTAAATGAATTCAATACCACCAAACCAGTATTACAAAAAAATGTTAAAGGGTTTTCTTTAAGAAGAAAAAGAAAATAGAAAAACATAGTTATTAAGAATGAAATGTCAATAAATATGTACCTATAACTATTCACTTATTTTCAAGGGAACATGGAAGATTTTCTTGGATAGACCATGTTAGGATAAAAAAATTTTCAATAAACGTAAGGAGATTGAAATTATATCAAGCATCTTCTCTGACCATAATGGTGTGAACTGGAAATCAATCACAAGAAAAAAACTAGAAAGCACACAAAGATATGAAGCCTAAATAACATCTTACTAAACACTGAATGAGGTAACAATAAGACCAAGGAAGGAATGGAAAGATACCATGAAACAAATGAAAATAAGAATACAACAACCCAAAATCTATGAGACACAGCAAAAGCAATCTATCATTAGAAAAATTCATAGAATTACAGGCCTTTCTCAAGGAACAACAACAAAAATCTCAAAGAATTTAAAGAAATAATAAAGATTAGAGCAGAAATAAATAAAAGTTTAAAGAACAGTACAAAATATCAATGAAACCAAAAGATGATTCTTTGAAAAATTAAACAAGATTGACGAACCTTTAACTATACTAATTAAGAATCCCACTTACAACTGCATCCAAATAAATAAATAAATAAATAAATAAAATACCCAGGAATAAGTTCAATGAAGTATGTAAAAGACCCATGCTTTGATAAGTATAAGACACTGAAGAAATAAATTGAAAAAGATACAAATAAGTCAAAGTATATACCATGTTCATGGATAGAAAGAATTAACATAATTAAAAAATATACTACTCAAAGCAATCTATAGATTCCATTAAATTCCTATCAAGATATCAATGGCATATTTCAGAGCACTAGAACAAATGTTCTAAAAATTTATATGAAATCACAAAAGATCCCAAATAGTCACAAAAATCTTGAGAAAGAAGAACAACATTGAGAGAATTATGCTAATTGATATCAGACTATCCTACAAGGCCATAGTAATCAAAACAACATGGTACTGGCTTAAAAGCGGACACATAGAACAATGGAACAGCATAGAGAGCCCAGATACACCCACACCTTTATGGTCAATTAATATTTAACAAAGTAGGAAAGAACATATGATGGGGTAAAGGTGGTCTATTTAATAAATGGAGTTGGAAAAATGGTGCAGAAATTGTGCAAAAAATGAAACTAGAACACCTTCTAACACCATACACAATAATAAACTCAAAATAGATTAACCATGTAAATGTAAGACTCAAACCATAAAAATCTTAGAAGAAAACATAGGCAGCAAAACCTTGGACATTGTTCATAACAATATTTTATCTGATATATCTCCTCAAGAAAGGGAAACAAAAGAAAAATAAACAAATGACTATATCAAACTAAAAAGTTATTGCGCACCAAAGGAAACCATTAACAAAATGAAAAAACAAACCACTGAACAGGAGAACATTTTCACCAATGACAAAACTGATAAGGGGCGAATATACAAAATTTGTGAAGAACTTATACAATTCACACCAAAAAATAAGCAACTCAACTGAAAAAATGAAAAAGGACCTAATTAGACACATCTCCAAAGAGGACATACAGATGGTTAATAGACATACAAGAAGATGCTCAATGTCACTAATCATCAAAGCCATGCAAATTCAAACACAATGAGATCACCTCACACCTGTCAGAATGATTTCATCAATAAGTCAACAAACAATAATTGTTGATGACGATGTGGAGAAAAGGTAACACTTGTGCACTGTTGGTGAGGATACAGACTGGTGCAGCCACTGTTGAGAGCCATGTGAAGTTTCCTCAATAAATTAAAAATGAGACTCCCTTATGACCTAGTTATTCCACGTCTGGGAATATATATGAAGAAATCTGAAACACTAATTTGAAAGAATATGTGCACCCCTATTTCATTGCCTCATTATGTACAGTGTCCAAGGTTTGAGGCATCCCAAGTACCTATCAGTAGATGAGTGGATAAAAAAGTAGTGGTATAATTATGTGATGAAATACTACTTAGCCATGAAAAAGGAAATTCTACCTTTTGTGAAAGCATAGATGGACCTGGAGAGCATTATGCTAAGTGAAATAAGACAATCAGAGAAAGAAAAATATCATATGACTTCACTTATATGTAGAATCCAATGAGCAAAATAAACTAATAAACAAAATAAAGACACATAAATACAGAGAACAGACTGAAAGCTGTCAGAGGGGTTGAGAGTTGGGAAGATGGTGAACAGGTTATTAAGAAAAAACAAACAAACAAACAGAAAATGTCCTAGACAGACAACAATTTGGCAATATGGTGATTGCAGAGTGTGTGTAAGGGATCTGGGTGGGGGGGGGGCGTATAAAAAGGTAACAGTGGAATAAATGGTGATGAAAACACACTAGTCTGGTTGGTGAACACATAATCCAATTATGGATGATGTATTATAAACCTATATAATTTTATTAACCAGTGTCAACTCAATAAATTCAATTTAAAAAGAATATTTGTATTGTCATACAAACCTAAGAAAATATTGCTTCTTTGCCAGAATTTGTTCTTCCAGCTACTACTCCATTTTTATGCTGAAAATAAACTTTTGGAAAGAACTAGCTACTCATAGACTTCACTTTCTCATGTTTCATTCACTCTTTGCTGCTCTATATACTTTTCCCCATTATTACACCGCAATGTCTTTCATCAAGATCTCTAGAAATTTTACTTTTGCCATATTCAGTGATCACTGTTGTTCTAATTTAGTTATCCAAGTCTTTATCACAGTTGAATATTCTCTCCTGAAAATCATCTCTCTAAGCTTAAAGGACATTAATCATGTCTTGCTTTTTTCTAGTAATCTTGCCAATAACCTTCTTTAAACCTTTATGTGGGAGTCTCTAGGGTTTTTCCTTTAGTCCTTTGTTCTTTTTTATGTCTGCTAATGATTCCTAAATTTATTATTGAATCTCTTTAATGCCTACTTTTAATGCCAACTTTCTTGTTTTATTTACAAATCTCAAGAGTAGCATGTCCACAGTGGACATGATCATTTCTCCTTATGAAACCTGGATGTGTTTCTTATTTTATTAAATGACACAATCATTCTGATAGTTTCTCTACAGGGAAAAAAACACATCTCTGAGGGCTCTTCTTATTTATCTCTCTCCTCTATCCCTTTCTTTGAAAAATATTGATGAGTCTTATTAATGTCACTATCAAAAATAATTTTTTTGCCTCTTTGTGTTTCTATCCAGGGTCATTATTGTAAATCAAGCCACATCTTGGCTGAACTGTTGCCACAGTCTTTTACTGGTTTTCTGATTTCTACTGTTGTCCTCCATACTCAGAACTGCCAATAATCTCTAAAGCACAAAGTAGCCTGGGTCATCTTTTTTTTTAAAGCCATTAATCAGACTATGTTATAACTCATAATTTTTTTCTACAGACTTTTCATGGAACTTTGACTATAATCTAAAATCCTTCACATTCCGTATTAATGCACATGGCATAGAAATGCTGGCCCTTATGCACATTTTCAACCACACTGTAAACAACTCTTATTCTAGTTCTATATACTCCAATCACACTGAACTCTGCAGATTCTTTAAATGCATCAAGTTCTTTCTTATCCCAGCACAAAGCATTTTCACTGCCTTGGTAAGCATTATCTGTGTTTATTACCTAGTTGTCCTTTTTTTATACTTTATTTCTCATCTTAAAGGCACCCATTTGAAAGGCATACATTCTAATCAACTGCCCCATTCATCTATTTTTCCTATCACTACATTTTTTTTCAATTTCTTCAGAGAAAAATTTTATAATTTTAAAGTTATTTTTGCTTGCATGTTTATTTTCTGTCTTATTCTTTTTAGAGTAAACTTCATCATGGCAGCAACTATATTTTTCAGTAACAAATAATGATTAAAACTTGTTTATCATATAGATGAATGAACAAAAGACTATTATGGGTTTGAAATAACTCATATGTTTTTAAACAACCAACTTCATTGTGTCTAAACTCAGAGATGATACATATGTTTCTTTGTACTTCTACAAGGCTTATAGCTATGATGCACACACATACACACACACACAATGTGTGTGTGTGTGTGTATATATATATGTTGAATCTTTTTATTACATCTATTGGGGTGACATTAGTTAATAAAATTATAAAGGTTTACAGTATACAATTCTTTTCTTATTTATTTACTTTTCTTGTTGTTCTATTACAGTTGTCTTAATTTTCTCCCATTGCTTTTCCTTGTCACACTCTTGCACAGTCAATCCCTATCTTGTTTTCCATGTTCATGGGTCACTTTACCTATTTCTTGACTAGGCCCTTCCGCTTAATTCCCCCTTGTACACCTCCCTCCTACCCTCTGGTGGCTGTTAGTTTGTTCCTTGTTTCCATGCCTCTGGTTCTATTTTGCTCATTTGCTTGTTTTGTCATTATGTTCCTCTTATAGGTAGGATAATGTGGTACTTGTCTTTTTCCACCTGGCTTATTTCACTTAGCATAGTATAAGGTTGGTGCAAAAATAATGTCTGATTTTTACATTAATTTAAAAATGAAAAAGACCATGATTATGAAAATATTTATTCATTAACATAACCTTCTTTGCTTTCTAGAACCTCATTCCATCTGTCAACTAGCTTATATATAGCACGCTTGTAGAATTCTTTAGGTTTTAAAGCAAAATATGAATCCAACTCATTTTCAACTTCTCTTGATGTCAACTTAAGACCATCAAAATGGTTCTCTAATCCCCAAAACAAGTGATAATCAGAAGGAGCAAGGTTAGGAGAATATGGAGGATGAAGCAATATTTCCCAACCAAGCTATTTCAAGAAATTTTTGGTGAGTCGAGCTGTGTGAGGATGAGCATTATTGTGATGGAAGATGAAATCCTTTCTGTTGAATAAGGAGGGTCACTTTTGGTTCAAAGTTGCTTTCAAATGATGAATTTGTTCACAGTAAAGATTAGCAGTAATTGTTTGATTGTTGTCTAACAGTTCATAATGGACAATTCCTTCCATATCCCACCATACACTCAACATGATCTTCTTTGGATAAAGTCCTCCTCTTAGTTGTTGAACTCTTCTTCCTCCTCAACTGATCCACAATCAGCATCATTTGACATTATAGTAAAGAATCCACTTCTCATCACCTGTAACAAGACTACCTAAAAATGGTGCCTGAAGGTGTCGCAAAAGCAATGACTCACAACAAGCAACATGCTGTTGCAGATTCTCTGGAGACGGTTTGTGTGCGACCCATTTTCCAACTACTGAAACCTTTCCAATCCTTTCCAGTTGTCATAGCACAGTTGTATGGGCGATGTTAAATTGTTCTGCAAGTTCAACAGGTCAACTCCTGTGCCCACTTTTGGTTTAATGGCTGTAATGGCTCAGGAAATAGATTCAATAGTGAAAAGGAATGCCAAGAAATCTACATTCAAGGATGAGCTGTGACTTCCATTCAAGGTCGGTGGCACAAAAACAAGCACTCAGGAAAGGAGGTGCTGGAAGAACACCCATCTTAGTAAAAATAATTTTGGGTAGTTTGATTAAATTTTTAGGATGTAATATTTGATACATCAAAAGAATATAAACAATATACTTATAAGTTTAAAAATATGATAATGAAATGAACACCAGTAAATACTTTACACACACACAAAAAAAGGGGGGAATAGAGACAACAAGAAAAAAAGTAAAATTTACATCATTAAAATAATGGAGGGAGGAAGGTAGAATGGAATAAGAGAATAGAAGTGCATCGTATTAGGTTTAAACAGAAATTTAACAAATAGTGAGAGAAAGAAAAATAAAGGAAAGAAATTGGAGAAAAAGATCCTCCACAGAATTATCAATAACAAATAAGCAAAGATTAATGTAGATGGAATGGGAATAAGGGGAAAAAATAAGAGATGTCTAGAGGAAGGAAATGTGAATTTGAGATGATAAAGGGAGAAGGAATATAAAGAGTGAGGAATGAAAACAAGGCTGTGACAGGAAAAAAAATAAAATTTAAAATGAAAAAGGAAATGACAGGAGGACAGCAAAATTGAGTAGGAGAAGGGAATGATAATTGAGATTTAAAATAAAAAATAGTGAAGATCTAGAAATAAAATTTAAGAAATGCAACAACCACCACCATATCCATAACCAATGAGCAAAGATTGATAAAGGTAGAGAGAGAATAAATGTATTTTAAGAACAGGAAAAAGAATGTGAGATGACTAATGACAAGAAAAATGATTTGGAGAGGCTGGGTGGGTAGAAATAGTAAGAGTGTGGAATGGAAACAAATTGAGTAAGAGAGAAAATAAAATTTAAAACAAAGATAAGAAGAAGAAAGAAGAAGGTGAAATGGAGTAAAAGAAGGGAGAAGCAACATATGAGATTTGAAATAAACTATAATATTAAAACTAGTGACCTAATAGGCAAAATCTTGAAGGGCACGGATTGAGTGTTAAAAAGCTATGCAGGAAAGAAAATAACAAATCATGAAGAAGACAGCGATGGAGTTAGTGTCAGTAGAATCTAGTGTTTACCACTGCTTTATCTTTCTGGATTCACCCTTAGTGATGTCAGATGGTGTCCTAGTGTGGTCCTAGGGAGTTTGTTCAAGACTAGCATAAATCCACAATCTGCAGCTGTTTCCTTCAGTTGTTAAACTAGTCAATCTGTAATCAGCAGTCAAGTTTAAACAGCACATGATGGGGAAGAGTAATTTCCAAGGGCAGAGCTATTGCTTCCCCTCAGGCTTCCCCACTTGGAGGGGACAGCTTTGCCTGAGCAAGATAGCTCCTGCAATATGGGGGATGAATCAGCACAGGGATCCTGGTGGCTAATCCCTCAGTTCTGTACCCAAAGCCACCATTCCCAGACCCTCCTCAGGCTTCTCTAGTCCACTCTGCACCCCCTTTGACAGAGCCTAGGGTAAGTGGCTTCAAATAAAATTTTGTGCGTTGACCCTTTAAAAGGCCCTCTGTGTCTCTAGTTGTCTCTCCCTGGCAGACAGAAACCCTGCTGCTTTTCACAACTGGATGTCATCTGGGTTCCTTTCTGGCTCTGTTGCTATAGGCAGGGGAGCCCATCTTAGGGTTTAGACTCCATACTTATCAGGGGAAACCCCCCAGTTGCTAAAATTTCCTCCTGGCACTTTAGCCCATGAGACCCCAGTCAGGCCTTTTGCACCTCCTCTGTACTCCATATCAGTCATGCTTTGGTGAAGTGGTTTCTTCTGTCTGTCCATTTATAAGGCTTCTCTCTAGCTATTATTCAGTTGGTTATTTCAGGTGATTTCTCTACAATTTAGTTATAATTCCAGATTGGTCCTGGGAGTAAGAAAGTGTAGCTTACACTTACTCTTCTACCACCTTGGACCCTCTCACATTATCCATAAAAAATTAAAGTCCAATCCCCCATTTCCAGCTGCATTTGATGCTGGTACTTGCCCAACATGTCCTCACTGAGTCCATGCAACACTAGGTATAAGACACGCTCTCCTCAAGTGTATAATTCTATAACACATCATTTGTATATTGGATTGTGTGTTTACCATCCAGAGTCACTAAATCTTTATGAACTGTTTTAAAATCATGTTCATACATATAATTAACAGCCCACACTACTTTATATAATTTTTTAATTTATTCATTTCTCTTTAGTAGTGTTTTCTGCTATGGAGTCAGCACTCCTGTTTAGGGGTTCACTAAAATAAGCAACATAGAGACTAATAAATATAACAAACCAGTTAATTTAATTCCCCTTTTGTTATTGCTAATTTAGAAGCAAAATATAAATTCTAAATTTATTTTATTTTTATAGGAAAAATACATTAGTAACATTCCCTTACAGCAAAATTAAAAAACCCACATGGTTTCTATTTTTACATGAAACTCACCTGGTTTCAGGTTTTACATTGCCTTTCATCATGATTTTAAGCCACCCAAAACAATCCAGTCAAACAATCTGAGTACTTTTTTCTCTGGGGATCTTGCTAAATTTGCAGTTGAGATAAGCAGTCAATACTCGCCTCTGCTACTCTGTACATAAATATTATTTCACAGGGAAATTCCTTGGAGAAACTGCTTTTTGGAATGTAACTCGTTAGTTAGTTATGTATTTGGTCTATTGCAGATTTTCTCCCATCAAACTAATTTGGAAATTGTCAATTGTCTTACATTTCTTTTATACAGAAAAATGAGTCATATCTCTGTGTGAGAATCAACCTCATTATAATTATGCTTTTCATAGCTAATGGTGTTGATTTTATTTGACTTTCATGTTCACATTAATCTATTTATTATAGAATATTTAAATAACTAAATTAGAATGGGATTCATTCTATCTACTTTGATTTTTCCCACTTTCATAGGTCTAGTATTAGAGAAAAAGAAAATCTAGAATTAACTAAAAAGATGTAAGTAGTCTTTTAACTTTCCTCAATGTTCACACAATTGCTTTTTCACTGGTACTATGACTTTATGTAGAAGTTTGTAAGTTTGTTTGTTTTTTGCCTTAAAACTGTAATTTCAAAATATAGCTCTTGATTCTCATTAGAAAATTTGGTTTTCTCAATAGCAATGGGTTTACTATTAATTTTTATGTATTTGCTTGGCTAGTAGAGATAAAGGCCTGATTTTTATCATCAAAATATTAATAACATTTTCAACAAGGTATCAGAGTACTATAGAACTTTTGATATAAAAGAGACATTTGAGGAATATAAACTAAATTTTATGGATAATAAAACTGAAGCATGAAAAACTTTAGTAACATGGTTTAGCTCACACTACTGAGATCACAGAATCATAATTCTGGAAGACTAACAGGTGGAAAAACTTGTCTCCTTTCCTCTCTGAAAATCATCTTGGATAGATGGCAATGTTAATATTTGAGAAATAGTCATGTAGAAAGTGACACAAATTTTTATAATTTCAACAAATTACCAAACTTTTAGTGGCTTAAAATAACACATATTTGTCTTATAATTTCTGTGGGAAAGGAATCCAGCACCTCTTTGCTGAGTCCTCTGATCATTGTTTCACCTGTGTTTGTAGGATTGAGATGCCTACTTTATACCTGTCATTATCCAAGGGCTGTTCTCAGCTGTTAAAAGTCACCCCCATTTACTGCCACCTGGCTTTTCCCACCACTTATAGTTTGCTTCTTTAATACCAGTAGGAGAATCTATACTGCTGTTCTTGACTCTTTACTGTCCTCAACTGATAGGATAAGGCTAATGTAGGATACAATTATCTACACATACTGCTTAGGAGCATTAATAACATTTGCAAAACACTTTTACCATAAAATGTAACACAATCATAAGATATTTATCCAATTGTATTAATAGTTTTTGTAACACTAAGATGGAGGATATTATTCAAGGCTGTACAACACAGGGTGTAAATCTTAGAATTCTGCCTACAGAAGTTGCTGAATGATATTGTGTTCATATTTAGTGCCTAAGTGAAAGATACCAATAAGAAGACTAAATAAAGTGAATGATCCTAAGATGAAAAGGGTAAATAAAATGAATCACTCTCAAATTATTTTGTAATATGTATCTCTCTAAGCCTCAATAATTAAATATTGATAAAAAGTGACAGGCTTTCAGCTATATCATGCATAAAATGAGGCTCTAATATAAAACAATATCAACTATAGTTGATAACACTATATTGTATAATTTAAATTTGCTAACAGAGTTGAACTTAAATGCTCTCACCAAAAAGAAAAAGTAAAAAGAAAAATTATTTGAGGTAATAGATTTGTTAATTAAATAGACGGGGGAAGGAGAATACTTTCACAATATATACATATATCAAATCTCCACAGTGTACACTTTAAGTATCATATGCCAATCATACTTCAGTAAAATTATAATAAAATATATCTATTACTCTTTATTATTGATAATTTACCTTCTAAAAGACATAACTAATAAACAATTTGTTCTCATTCAGAAAGGACATTTGTTGATCAAGTTCAGGTTGTCCAAAGGAACAGACATCTGTTAAGTGAGGAGTACATAGAGTGTATAGTTGGGGACTCAAAACATTATTTCATTGTTGTCAAAAGCAAAGGGAAGAGGAAAAAAGTTTGGTACTTAGAAAATGCAAAGAGTGACAAAAAAGGGTTATTAAATATAAGATTGTATTCAACTAGCAAGTAATCCTTTACTGATCTTTTTATAATCCACCTGCACTATTCTATTGAAATGAATAACAGAATAAAAAATCTCATAAAATTCTTATAGAAATCAGCAAAGCAAGGCTTTTCAGCCTGATTGACCATGCGACAAGAATATAGTAAACTGCCTCCTGCTTGATAAGTTGTCATGTGTGGAAGCAAGTCATCTTGTTTATGAAAGAGTATGCATGCTCAGGAGATCATAATATCCAGCATAAATCCTCTGAATAAAAATATAATGTAGAAGATTTTTAAATTTATCACAGGTCCATTTTAATCTTGATTTAAAGAAAAACACAAGAGCTATCATGTTTTCTTTAAAAAACTAGAACTGGAAGGTTTTGTCTCTTTTACTTAAGACTCTAAATTGTCAAGAATCCAGGCAACTGTTCAGATTTTATCAGTGAAAAAGCTGACTAAGTAAGCAGTTTTTCATTTTTGTGACTTTTTTTAGAATGCTTTTTTCTTAACTTAAAAGCTTTTTTATATAGTTGGTATACTTATCAGTATGCTTGTCAGTTTCAAACCTATTAATTTAAGGCACTAATGAAAAGGAGGGGCAGAACATGTTTTCTGATATATTTACCAACTGAACATTCCTTTAATTTTGTTAAAGTCAACCAGTATTTCAGAATGACCATATTTCTTTTACATCGCTTATATTTAGGAACATATTATCCTAAGATAAATAAGCTAGACAGAAAATAAGTACTGTATGATTTTGCTTATGTGTGTTATCTAAAAAAAATTGAAGTCATAGAACAGGTGGTTGCCAGAGACTGAAGTGTGGAGAAAATAAGTTATGTTGGTCAATGGATACCAATGTTCAGTTATAAGATGAATAAGTTCTGAGAATCTGATGTACAACATGATGATTACATAGTTAATAATACTCTTGCATACTTAAAATTTGCTAAGAGTATAAATTCTAACAGTTCTCATCACACATACAAAAAATTGTAACTATATGAGGTGACAGATGTGTTAAGTAAGCATTTCATAATATATATGTATTTATATTAAATCAGCACATAAAATATCTTTTAAAATTCACATTTTACAATTTAAATATATAGAAATATTAATTTTCAATAATACCACAATTAAAATATACAGATACCAGGTGTCAATAATACCTTAAATAAAATAAAAATATAATAACTTCTTGACAGAAGAACCTTTTAATATTGATTTTCTTTTATAATCTGTAGTACACAGTGAAGGTTCATTTCTGATTTTCTGTTTTGCTAATAGCTAGCCAGAATATTTAGACTACAATTTCCTCTAAAGAAAAGAAGAAACATCAGCATAAATATATTATTAAAAATTTTAAAGAGTATCAAGAATAGACAAAGCAGTAAAGAAATATCACAAGGAAAATGAAATTCAGAGAAATAAATGAATTCTAAATCAGCATTGACCCTGAAGACATATGCAGATTTTAGGAATCTGAACTTTCCACTGAATGAGGCTGATTGAATTGAAAGCATAGGACAACTGAAAGCAATGAGTCCAAAAAATTACCTTTCCCACCATGTCCTAGGATCTCAAAAGACAACGCCTTCGGGACGAGACTGAAAAATGGAGGACTGCTTTCCCACAGAATTTGCTTAAGCAACTTAGGAAACCTTTAGCCATGAAATGGGTTTAAGCTGGTATTGTTTACAAATTCTTGGCTGAAATTAATGTCTATACATACTGAAGGAAAGGAAACTACAACTTAGACATCACATTATTGCTATAGATAATATTTCAAAAGTAATGTGTGTCACAAATCAATGACAATCAGACACAAAAGGAGAAATAAGACACTATGCATGAGAACTGCAGGAGAGATAAAAAGGAAACTGAAACAGATACTCAAATTTTTAGCTATTAGAATAAAAACACAGACAAGAGGAAAACTAAGTTTGGGTGCAACAATAAAGTTCTCAAGGAGGTGTAAAATTCTGAACTATATTTTGAAAAAAAAAAGGAAACGCTAAGGAGACATGTTCTTAGGGAACTGTGAAAGTATGTGCTTTTCTGAAGAATAAAAAGAAAAAAACATAAGATGTGTTCACCATAGGTTTTGTGTGTGGCAGAAAAGAGAAAGAAAAACAGAAAGAATGTGCAATAGACTCAAACACGTGAGTGAACATCTGTAGGAGTTTTTTTAAAGTATATTTTATTGATTATGTTGTTACAGTAGTTCCAATTATTTTTCCCCTTTGCTCTCCTCTGCCCCTTTCCTCCAGCAACCCCACCCCCTCTTAGTTCATGTCCATGGGTTGTGCATATAAATTCTTAACTTCACCCTTTCCTATATTATTCTTAATTTCCCCTTGTCTATTTTGTACCAACCAATTACGCTTCTAATCCCTGCACCATTTCCCCACCTCTCCCCTCATTCTCTCCCAGCTGACAACCCTCCAAATCATCCCCATACCTATGATTCTGTTTCTATTCTGGTTTGCTTAGTTGGATTTTGTTTTTACTTTTTAGATTCAGTTGTTGATAGTTGTGAGTTTGTTGTCATTTCAGAATTCATAGTTTTGATCTTCTTTTTCTTAAGTAAGTCCCTTTGATATTTTAAATAATAATGGCTTGGTTATGATGAAGTCTTTTAGCTTTACCTTGTCTGGGAAGCACTTTATCTGCCCTTCTGTTCCAAATGATAGCTTTCCTGGATAGAGAAATCTTGGATGTATGTCCTTGCCTCCCTTCACATTGAATACTGCTTGACATTCCCTTCTTGTCTGCAAAGTGTCCTTTGAGAAATCAGCTGATAGTCTTATAGGCACCCCCTTGTCGGCAACTCTTTGTTTCTCTCATGCTGCTTTTAGGATTCTCTCTTTATCTTTCACCTTTGGCATTTTAATCATGATGTGTCTTGGTGTGGTCCCTTCTGGATCCAGCTTACCCAGGAATCTCTGTGCTTTGTGGACTTGAAAGTCTATTTCCTTCACAAAATTTGGGAAGTTTTCCTCCATTATTTCTTCACATAAGTTCCCAATTTCTTGCTCATCCTATTCTCCTGGCATCCCTATTATTTGGATGTTGGCACGTTTAGAGTTGTCCCAGAGGTTCCTAAGTCTCTCATTTTTTCCAATTCCTGTCTCCTCATTTTGAAATGGTTGACTGTTTTTACTTCCTTATGTGCCAAATCATCAATTTGAACCCCAGTTTTCTTCCCTTCACCATTGGCTTTGTGTGGATTTTCCTTCATTTCACACAGCATAGCCTTTACTTCTCTTATGTGTTTTCCATACTCAAGTATATTTGTCAAGCCTGTAAGCATCTTTATCACCAGTGTTTTGAATTCTTCATCTGTTAGGTTGACTATCTCCTCATCACTCAGTCCTCCCACTGGCACCCTGATCTGATCCCTCCTTTGGGCTATACCTCTCTGTCTCCCCATCCTGACAGGCTCCCATGTTTGTTTGCCTCCATGACCCAAGCAGACCTGTCGCTTCTGTTACATTGCAAGGGGTGGAGCCTTAGGGATTTGTCAGTACAGGGCGACCTATTTCACCATGTTGTGGCGCTGTATGTGGGGGAAAGGTCTGAGAGGGAACAATGCTGCTTACGCAGCACTCGCCCCTTTTCCAAGCACTTCTCCCACTTCCATATGGGACTGGCGCCTCTCTAGTTGTTGCCCTGGCTGTCGTTCCCAGAGTGGGTAGATGCGTGGACATTCTAGGACTGTGGGGACCCTTTCAACAAGCAGACTCTGCTGAGAGACTGGCAGTTTCTGCCTCCACCCCAACCCCCACTGGTCTGCACAGTCAGAAGCAATGAGGCTTGATTTTCCCCAGTGCTAGGGCCCTGAGCTGCGTGGTCTGGGGAGGAGCTAGGAACGTTCCCCAGGTGTCCCTCCTGACTTTTGGAAATGTGTAACTGTGCTTTCTGCCAGCCTGCCACTGCCACAGCTGCTGCCACCACCACACTGCATTTTCTCCACCCTGGCTTCACCCCTTCTACCTGTCTGGATAAGTATTTCTTCTTTATATCTTTATTGGACTTCCATGCAGTTTGATTTTCTGGAACTTCTGGTTGTTTCTAGTTTTGAAGTAGTTATATTCCTTAAAAGGAGATGCGGTACATCTGTCTACACCTCCATCTTGGCCAGAAGTTCCTGTAGGGATCTTATGGTATGAAAGAAATTTGTAACTTATTCTCTAGGAAAGAGACACATTATTAATGAATAATATGCAAGGGAGATTAATGATCAGATTTTAATTTCAAAAAGATTACTTCAGAAATAAGATAGAAACAGATCAGAAGAAGGCAAAATGAAAACTGAAAATAGAGATCAGTAAGGAGATGATGAATATATATATACATAGAGAAAGAGAGAGATTATATACAGGAGAAATGAAAAATCTGCAATAAGGCAATAGCAAAGAGTATGAAAAAGAAGAACATATTTGAGAGATAGTAAAAGGAAGTATTAATACAACACTAATTTTCTGGAGAGGAATTATAGTCAATTCACAAAATTCAATTTGAAATTCTACCTGGTTGATGGGGCCATTCATCAGAATAAAGCAAGAAATGAAATTGGAGGGAAGATAAAGAATATATTCAGAATTTATTTTTCTTATTAATTTTAAGTGTTAATAGAAAATTCATAAAGTGCTGACAAGTTAACAGTAAATTATTTTAGGTCTAAAAATCTAGATTTACAAGTTATAATTACATAATAAAAGAAAGCATGAGTATAGTATTGGGATAGTCCAGGAAAATATTCAGTTTACGTACATTGAGAAAACAGGTGACGATTCAGGATAAGATATTGAGAAATAGCCAGAAATAGCTACATTTTACAAGTAGAAGAAGGATGAGAAGTCAGCTCATTTCATTAGGTTGTAAATGTCAAGATTGCAGGGATTGTTATATTGCCACATCAATAGCTACTAAATTACATTTATTAATAAATATAAAAATGATCCAGCATATTTCAAAAAATAATCAAATATATATAGCTAGGAAGGGAAGGAAAAACAATACCTAATAGTTACTATTCAATGAATTTATTTGACTACAGGTTAGATGCTGCTGGGTAAAGATTTAATGAAATGAAAAATGTCAGAAGGAATTATCTAGAATGCAGTACAGAGAAAATTAGACAGAAAACTTGAGGGGTTTAAAATATGACAGATTAAATAAGAAAGTCTTGTAAAATATAAAGATCTAGTAATAGAGGAAATAGATAAGAGACAGAGCAATTTAACAAGGGATTGAATGGAAATGCCCAGAACTGAAGAAAATACTTGATTTAGTAAAATGTGTACTTTACCAATCAAATCTCAAGCAGAATAAGTAAGGTAAATTCATGTCAATTTCAATATTTAGAATACAAAACAGATAGATTATATAGGCAATCAAACATTTTTAAAAATTACCTTCACATGAGAAACAACTGAGTTTCTTAATTGTTCTCTCCTCAAAAAAAAAAAAAAAAAAAAAATAGAGAGAGAGAGAGAGAAAAAACAAACAAACTAAATTTGCATGCATGTAACACGGTAGTAAAATATCAAAAGCATAAATTTACCTGGTTATAGTACTTCATGATTTAATATTACTTGAGTAAAATACAGTAGTCCCCAAGTGGCTGTTTGGTTTACAAAGTGTTCCCTTCTCTAATTAGAACACTGGGTTGTGCTATATAAATCTGTCTCTGTATATCAAAGATAATGTATCAGAGACTTTGGTTTTCCCTAACATGAATACTCAATTTCTTTCTTTCTGAGATTAAACTTGCAAAGAAATAAATGGAGATTGGAATTTGAAGATGAGTTCTTGGTGATAGTTCCCTACTGAGAAGACTCTTCTTGGCTTATTTTGTTTTTAAACAAATTAATCTAATAAATCAATTTACTGAATCTTTCTGAGCAACAGAGAATAATAAGATATACAAAATATGCAGATTTTTATATCAATTGAAAAATTAAACTGACTGATGTGATATAGCATAAAGCTGGTATGTGTTTCTATTATTGTACTGATCCTACATATAAATGCCCCCAAAATTTAAGATACATAAGAAAAGCCCTAGTCATTAATTCTTTCTTAGCTGTCTGTGTACATGTGTGATAGGGCAGTGGGTACATGTAATAAGATGGATAGAATCAGTGAGATTCTCCCTTTTAATGTGACACAATTCTATTTACCAGTAGGCATGTTCCCTTTATTCAAGTAGCTCAATTTAAAATGTGAGAGAGAGAAAAAGCTTCAGTCTGTGTACAGACTATTTATAGTAAGTGTGCAGTTTATCAACAAATTCTAACATTGAGAGTTGGTGAAGATGTCTTTGAAAATATAATATTGCAAATCAGCCTTAAGGGTTATACTTGCAAACTCATGAATGATATTGAAGTTCATGTTGGCAGAATGAATAAGGTAGAAGATACAAGGCATGAGGATCCTGAATATTATGGTTGGAGAGGTGTTAAAATGATTAATTCTTCAGAATGGAAAAAGAAGGCTGTGAAACTGGGCAAAAATTTATATATTAAGGATTGCTTTTTAATAGTGATGATCAAGGATATCATTATCAACTGTGGATTGTCTTCAAATTACACATCCCTGTTCCTGAAATATTTCCAAAACATTCTTTATACATATTTATTTAAAAAATGAGGAAAACATTTTTTAAAAGCACAATACTCCACACAAAGATTAGGGAAAGAGAGAGAGAAAGAAAGAGAGAGAGAGAGAGAGAGAGAGAGAGAGAGAGATGGAGGGGCGGAGGGAGGAAGGGAGAGAGAATTTTAAATAAGTATGGTTACTATCCAGATAGACTGCTAGATGATATGGTATATTTTTAAATATGTACTATAAGAATTTACCCTGGCTGGTTTGGCTCAGTGAATTGAGCGTTGGCCTGCGAGCTAAGTGTCGCTGGTTTGATCTTCCAGTCAAGGCACATCAGAGAAGGAAAACTCTGATTCCAAAAAACCTCCGCTGCCTTGCGGCATACCTCTTCAGGGGAAAGGCTAAGGGAGTAAACCCCGACAGAAAATCCGGAGCCGGAGTCCCTAAGGCGGTTTGACGTTGTAGTCAACACCGGCAACTCCTGTGGCGCACCTGAAGCCAAGCTGTATTGACTCCGTCTTTCCCTTGGACCCTTCAGCTGCGAAGAGAGGGGGCGTCTGCTGCATGGGCAACAGCAGACCCTCCATATCACCCTGCCCAGGCTCTGTAGCTTCAGCTTCACTGGAGAGGACACTCCAGCGTCATCGCAAGATGTCGATTCAACACGGGAGGAGACAGATACCGTGTCACTCCCGAGTCGGACTGCACAGCCATTCTCGGTGGTGCAGATAGACTCTTAAGAAGCTACACCATCGTCTCTCCAGATGGACGGCTGCCGACGACTATAAGAATGATCAGATTTAGGTGTTTGGTTACAACTTCATTAATATTCTCAAAGATAGATATAACAAATCTAATATTAATATTTAAACTAAACCTTTTATTCTAAATGGTTTAAAATTTTTAAGGCTGATCAAAAATATGATTAACCATGAACAAATGAAAACAGTAAATTTTGTTTTAGAATAAAATGATGTTAGTATTGTAGTTTCTGTGTGAGGATGATCTAATTATCTTTAAAATGCATTAATACAATTTAGGCAGTCCAGGATTAATCAACACTTGCCAACGAGAAACTATAATTCATACTGTGAAAACTCTTGTAGTAAAAGTATCTCCTTGGTTAAAGAACATGAAGATAATACTGAGGGTTTTTTGAGAACAAAAAGGCATTTATCAGAGCTACTTTACAAATCAATGCCATACTATTTAAAATGCATTCATTCAGAATTCTTAGGAATTTTTAAGACTTTAAAAAAAGAAAATTGAACTTTCTATTATTTAAGGAAAAAAATTCTCAGATCAAATTAATCATTTAAACAAGACCATCTCTGGAGATTAAATTTACTTCAGAAATCAATGTGTTTTAAGTAATAAAATAACTTTTCATACTGTGAGAAGTCAATATCTTTTCCCCACTTCTGGTTGCCATGAGGAAGATTTCATCTCTAAGGAGATAAACTAACTTACTGATAGGAAAATTTGAGAAGAAGAATGTTTTGTGCTCTGATGCAAGCTAGTTCCAAGGATGACCTCAGCTGTTATTGCTCCAGGGCCTCAGCTCAGGAGAGGGAGGTCTGCCCCTCCCAGAACCCCCAAGGACAGGGCGCTTCTGGTGTTCAGGAAGCAGCCCCACTTGGCTGTTACTCTGGGCTACATCCTCAACATAGTCATTATAAGTAAGAAAAGTAGTATTTTGTTGGCTTTCTTTATTGTTTTATGTTATTTCTCAAATCAACCAGTTTTGGGGCAGTAAAGAAAAATTCCACTTACTAGGCACTGACTAAAACAAAGGAATAACACATAGAGATAAGATGCTAATCATCCAGAATTTTACTGCTCTTTGAAAGAAGTGCTGAGAAGCATTTCAATATTTGTTTAGTTAGTAGTTTACATTACTACTGTATTTAGCTAACAATAAAGAAATAAATTATTTTCTAATTATTGAATCCAGTTATTGTCCTTCTTGGAACTGGAGCCAGCTCAGAGGAGTTTGGCAGTTTGGTAGCTTCTATGTGTTTTCTGATCTGGGAAACTAAGAAAATGCTGCTTCTGCAAGCAAGGCTTTATCTTTCTAAATAGTGGGTGCAATTTTAGATTATAAGGCTAAAGTGAATGCTCAACAAAGGTTGAATTTCAAAGTGAATAATGAATCAGAAGCAGGTTCGAAACCAAACAGCAGATTAAAGACAAGGCTTGTTTTCAAAAAAATGATACGAATAGGTACAGAGTATGCTATCGGATTTTCTCTATGGTTTCAGAGGAACAATCATTTTGTTTTTCCTTCAGACCTGTGATTAGTGGATTCAGTTCCATTTTTTTCCAGTAACTGCAAACATAATCTGTGTAGCTGCAATTAAGAACGTCCAAAATAAACCCTACATACACAGTATATAGGGTATAAGTTAAGAAAGATAAATGGAATGGAAAGTGAGAATTAAGATCCTTGGACCTATATATTTCAGGTGTATTTGTGTGAACAATATACATATATGTTAATGAAAATGCAAAGAGAAAGTAAAGAGGTGCTTAATGTAGTTAAGTAATTTGTACTCAATAGGACCAATAAAACTACTGGAAAGCATGTTTATGTGCCAAAGAAAGAGTAACCAGATATTTATCCTTTCTATAAAAGATACTATACCAGACAAAGGCCAGACATTGTGAAGAAATGGCAACATAAAATAAAAGGATATTGCCCTGACTGGTGTGGCTCAGTTGGTTGGAGCAGCATCCAATAAACCGAAAGGTTGTGGGTTCAATTCCCGGTCAGGGCAAATATTTGGATTGTGGATTTGATCCCAGCTGGGGCACATGTGAGAGGCAGCTGATCGATATTTCTCTCTCACAAAGATAGCTCTCTCTCTCTCTCTCTCTCCCTCTGTGTTTCTTCCCCTCTCTTAAAATCAATAAGCGTCTGCTTGACTGAGGATAAAAATAAAATAAAATAAAAGGATATAAAAAGCTATAATTTGATAAAGAACATGAAAGAATTCTAAGTCAGATAATATTCAGTGTTTTATATACTCCCAGCAAAATGTACTTGTACAAGCAGAAATAGTGAGAATTAAAATCCATAAACTCAATAAAGTTGTTGTTCTCATTGTGCTATGCAACCAGATGCAAACCCAGGGTGATGTGGCTATTTTTTTCTTGTAATCATGCCAATCAGAGAGAAAAAAAAAAAAGATGCATTACCAGAATTAACGTGCTGTGTGACTTTGTGAATGTCCCTTCAAGCTGTCAGTCTTCTTGCCAGTACTACAGCAGTAGCATTAACCAACAGGAGTATGGACTTATTTCAAGCCCAGGTGTCGAGCAATTTGAAATGCATGAGTTCTTTATTGTGAGACAATTATTCCCTCTGAGACTCATATTGTCCTCATCACTCCATGAACTATGCACATGGTGAATATGCATTTACTTACTTTCCTGCATGCAAATTTCCAGGAAGACTGGAATATTGCTTTCTCAGGCCCCTTACAAGTTCTTACAGCAGGAATCAGAAAGATAAGCTTCAAGAAAGGAGGAAGGCACTGGTTTTCAATACTGGCCTGGACGATTCTACAATTACAATATCACACATGATCAGCATCAATTCAACAGATGGCCTCTTGTAGTAAGAATAGTAGGCTAGGGGAAGAAGCTTACCAGGGAGGAGAGCTCCAGGTGCCTAACAATAGACAAGACTATAAGCACTTGCATGACCATTTCCTTAGGCATTAACCCCTGGAAAATGACATCTAGGCTTCAGTTGTATTTCAGCTCCAAGCCCAAAAAAGTGGCAAAATCAGATGGAGTGATGCCATGGCTGACATCAAGACCAGCTACATTGACTAATGACCCCTGCCCTGGTGTCAACCAACCAGTAGAAACCACAGGGGGGTACAACTGGAAAGCTGATAAATGTTCTATTGAGATCCTCCCCTGAGACCCAGGAAAAAGCCCTCAGGATGGAGGAACCAGTGCATGTTCTCTCTCTTTTCACTAGTAAGCCTGTGCCACCCCTCCCTCTTTCTTCCCTCAAGGTGCTTATATCTCTCCCTTTTTTTTCTCAGCTGCAAGGGCCCTTCTACTACGTCTGTAACTTTCTAAATAAACTTTCCCTACAGTTTGAGTTCCTTGGCTCTGAATTCTTTCAAGATGAACTCAAGTACTGAGGTTTGGCCTAACACATCATGAGTGCCTGGTGTTGTTTTTCTGCTACTAACCCTCTGACTTAGACAAGTACAAGATTTTGCATTATTTAAGGAATCCCACACAACTGAAGTTGAAAGATTTCAGGCTACAATCACAGTCGGAATTTCTAGGTTGTTATTCCTAGGATTTTTATTATTTCTTAGTTAATTGGCATTTTCAGTTGTTTTCTCTGTCACAGAACACCAAAGGTAATTATGCCTTTTATGTGTTTAACTTAGTTTTGCTTAAAAATAAGGCTTATAAAATAACATATTTTTAAAATATCTCTTACTAGATTCTAATATCCTCTCCCTAGGGAAAAATTAAAATGATAATTATATAGATGGGTTCCACAAATTATGGATGTATATACTTATGCTTATAATTATTTCCTATTATTGTACCAATATCTAAAACATTAGATGACTTAATTATTTAAGCTTACTTTAGCAATGTTATAACCAATAGTGATACATATATTTGTAAAATATGAACTTGTAGTAGGCAATTATACAGGCATGAGTAGATTAGGAACGATCCTGGGAAACCAAGTACCTCATCCCCAGGGTGTTTTTTCTCTCCTAACATATCACCGGTTATGCAGTTTAAACCCCTTGAATTTTTATATCATTGATCATGTGGTTCAGTCCCTCCATGACCTTTCCTCCCTTGAATGTTAGTAGTCGTATGATAGACCCCCTTAAAGGATAAAAAAGGGGATTGGAGGATAGCCTCAGATGGCTCACTTCACAACCATGTCCTTAAGCATTAAGCCCTAGAGATAACATCTAGGCTTGGGCTGTGTTTCAGCTCCAAGTCAGGAAAAGCCGCAAGGCCAGGTGGGTGAACCCATGGCTGACATCAGGACCAGCTGCAATGACTAATGATCCTTTGCCCTGGTGTGGACCAATCAGTGGAGACCACAACCCTGAAAAGACACACCTGGAAAGCAGATACATATTTTATTGAGTTCTCCCCTGGCACCTCCTCTAAAATACTTGCCCTTAAAAGTCTTTAGGATGCAGGACCTAGTGCATCTCTCTCTCTCTCTCTTTCTCCCCACCCCCACTGCCTCTCTCTCTCCCTCCCTCCCCACTCCCCCACTTCTTACTCTCATTACCTGTGACTTCTTCCTTTATGTGCATCTCTTTACTTTCTTTCTCCTAAGCTCCAAGGGCCCTTCTTTTTGCCTCTGTAACTTGTTTTTTGAGCCCATGCAACCCATCTGGCTCACTTCTGCCATGGCTTACTTCTTCTACTTCTCTAACTTTCTAAATAAACTTCTTGTATTTGAGTCTTGATGAAGGATTTATTCTTAGCCACAATTCAAGGACTGAAGTTGCTGAAGCAAGGACCAATAACATTCTGGTGCTGTTTCGCCACTAACAAATTATCATGGTGTATCAGAAGGTCACATATAGGAAAATTTTATAGGTGAAAATCCTATCTTCTTCTTTAAAAATAAGCAATTTATGGTGGAAAAGAAGACACTAATTTTTTAGACTGACAAGAATTAGCAGTGTGACTTGGTTTTGCCATAGAAATATAGGTCTGGATTCAGTCTAGACTAATACTAGTTCTACAACTGTAGCTGTATGCTTTGAGCAAGTAAATAGATCCATGCTTCTCTGTTCTATTCTGTAAAATAGAAATAATATCAGCCTCTATATCGTAGTTATTATAATAATTATACTTAATACTGTTAAAGTGACTTAAATAATGCCTGGAATACAGTATATAATCAATAGAATGTAAATATTAAAACAATGTTGTTTTGTTCAATTTAATGACATATATATCTCCAATACATTTAGGAAAATATAGGGAAAAAAAAGTTGAGTGTACATAAGAAGGAAAGATACATGTCTAAAATCCTCCTTAAATTTTCTTTAATGATGATTTATGAGTCCATCCACACAGAATACGGACACTTTGAAAATATAAAAGAAAAACTATTTTAAATAATCCATCCATAACATATACTTATAAGGTCTATAATATTCTTCATTTAAATATTGTTAGAAAAACTGCCTTATGACTCCCAGAAAGAAGTTTTAAAAACTATGTTAAACACATTTGCATATACATGGATATAAATAAAATATGCCCCAAGACTTTTTTGAAAGCTATAAGCTAAAAATTTGCCCATAAGATGAGTTTCTGGATTGAATCTTTTTATGGCTAAGGTATAAGCACTGTACCTTAATATAGCAGCAGAAATAGTGCTGGTCTCATGAATTTAGTAAATACTTTCCCTGGAAAAGTACTCAAGAATTGGAAAAATATGTCCAAGTTAAAAGATACATAGTCTTACAAAAATATGACACTAATAGAATTTTCAGTGCAAATTAAGGTTGCTTATAAAACAAGGAACAATATGATCAACATATTTGCAAACATAAAAGAATTTTGAATTGCATCTGCAGCTTTGTTTGCAATTATAATGCAACAGTCATTCATGCCATTATAAAGGAGTTTGTGAGCTCTGTTAGCTCCTTATTGGTGCTATGAGACAAACAAAAAATTGCATATTGTATGTTAAGCTTGTTTATAAAAGTTCTGAATTTTCTCCCCATCTCAAGCTGTGCATTAAATGTTCCAAATAGTAGGAGGAAATTGTCCTTACTCTCCAAACACACCATGTGTATTTCCAGGAATTGCTTTTTAGACTATGTGAAATTATAACAGAAAAATTTGATCCTCCACTACAGGTAATATTTTCAATATTTCTAAATTAACAAAGTCTGAGTTTTATAAACGTTGATTATTTGGGGGGCTGAAGATTATTTTTTAATTAACAGTTCAACATTATACATTCTTTTCTAATGCAAACTCTGCTAGAAAATGATGTATTTTTATGGAATTTTATTAATTGAGATAAATGGGTGTGCACAGTTGTTACTGAGGTGGATGGCTGTCACTTTCAACTAAATACGTCCTTTCTATTGGGACATATTTCTGACTTTGTTTTTGTGGTTCACAGTCTGTGTCATGAGCCTTCATCCATATCATGTGGAGAAAATATATTTTAATGGAAAGTCAACACTTTCCACTTGTGATTTTCTTAGATTATTGTAAAGGTAGATCATAAAGGTCACAGAACTGGAATAAGAACACTAAAGAGGCAAAAAAGGCTCCTGTTGCCCCAAGACTGCTCCTCTCCATTTTTAACCTCACTTTCACCAGTCACTGCTTGCTTCCTCCGATTTTCTGACTTGAGAGAGCATCTGCAATATTCTCAATCTTGGATAAATGTGGTAAGAAGAAAAGCTTGGATACACCGTACAATGTTTACTCTAATGTCATCCTTCCCTCCTCCTAAGTGAAGTTTCCATTCAGGGGAAAACAGTTGCTTCTTTAAGCAGTAGCAAGAAAAATTCTCAGAATTAAGCATCTATCATATAAGGTCAGTTGAGAAACAAATAGCACTGTTGCAAAGTTATCATTGATCAATCAATCAATGTAACAGTAAAACAAGACTTTGATGTAACAAGCTAAAAAGAAACCTGTCAAAACTTTACCTCAATAGTGGCCCTCAAGGTGATTCCTTTCCTCTCTGATTACCATAAAAGGAGAAAATAAAATTACAAATAAATAAAGTGAAAAGATATGGAATTGAACTATAATCTAAAGAAAATATTAGTTGTTCAAAGTAGATGTATTAACAAACAGGTAATTAAAGAAAAATAACTCCAGGCAATCTTTCATCTGAATAAAAACTGTCAGCAAGGACACCAGAAACCTCATTTTGACAATGTTCATAGTTAGTAAAGACAATGGGGTGGCTCCAGGACAAAAATAATTGCAGTAAGAGCCCAAGCTAAAGAGACTGAGTTTTGGAATGTAAGCTCTTAGAAGCCCTTGCCTTTTGTCCATTCATGCTTTTTGACTTGCTTCTGTTTCTTCAAACATGATGGCCACATCTCTCCTAAGACCAATTTTCTTCACAAAATATAGAAGGTAGATGACAAATACCTTATACCTACATGTCAAAGCTCACGATTCTAGTGAATACTAAACCTCACTTCCACTTCCAGTTTAGAAAATTCAGAGAGAAGGCATAGATTCTTCCATTTTCTGGACCAAAATATACTGGGATTTTTATTTCTTGCCAGCTGGCCATTTGCAGAATACCTTATTGTGAGATCAAAGATTAAAAGCATTTCTTCAAGCATTATGTACATGCTTAGCACAACTATTTCCAAAGCAGTTATTCTCTCTCTCTCTTTTTTTTTTTAGTTTTCAACCCAAGGATAATTATTGACTCCTTTTAGTAGTCATAGTAGTAGCAGTAGTACTAGTACTAGTATGAATACTGTGAAGATTATGGCTTTTCTCCACACATTTCTTGCAAGATATATCATACTGAGACTTCTTTATTTTTAAAAATTATATTTTTATCTACTTAGAAATGACAGTAAATTCTGTACCAATTCAGTTTAGAAGACATATTTTATTCCAAGGGACTAAAATATCCTAGCTGGCAATAACTGACTCTTCAAAACTGCTTTTCACAGCATCCTGACTATCACTCACATTTCATATTGTCAAATTCCTATGTCCAGTCTTATTTTTGCTTTTAATTTTGTTGGGAGAAACCAAACCATTCCAACATTCAATAATGGAGATTGGAGAGCTACTGCTATAAAGACCACATTGCATAAAATAAAAAAAAACAATTTAAAGTAAGTTGATGTAACTGTTGAAGAAGTTGAGCTATGTGTACTCCCGCCCCCCACAAAAATCTACAGGATTATTCTTGTATTGTTCTTGTAGTCTTTGATGAGTGACCATTGATTGCATTGTTGGATGGATCTTCTTATTAACATAATTTTTCATAAAATTATTTTTCTCTAATTATAATCTCAAATATATAAATTTATTATTAGATAATTCAATCCTTAATAATGACTATAAGACATGCTTTCACTGATAAAAAATGAGAACTAACATATATATTTTAACTGTATGTAAATCTCTATATATTTATAAACATAAACATTTTTAATGTATACATAATTTTTATTTAAATAATCTTTAACTTAAAAATTTTAAAATATTTTGCATAATTTCCACATTTTCTCCCCAATATTTTGAGTAAATTATTTATTTCTCATATTATAGACAATATATTTCTTCTCTTAAAAATAGTCTATAAGGTCTGTCCAGAAAAAGTCCAACCAAGAACAGTTTGGGCAACATTGATGTAACCTGGTAGCCAAAGAGAGTGGACTGGAATGTGCATGTGTGAACAATGATGACCTCACTGTCCTAGTCAGTGGGGGCAGTAGATGCCATTGAGTGAGCATGTGTACTGTGTGTCTGTTGCATTCAAAATGACTGAACAAGTAGAGCAATTAATCTGCATCAAATTTTGTGTTAAGCTTGAATATCCATTCCTCCATAGAAACTATCTGGATGATTCAGAAGGCTGCAGCTATGAGTAACTGGTGACTGGAAGCTTCATAACAATAATGCTCCCACTCATGCATCATGTCTCCTGCAGAGATTTTTGGCAAAACATCAAGTCACCCAGGTGACTCAGCCCCTTTACAATCCAGATTTGGTACCCTGCAACTTCTGGATTTTCCCAAAACTAAAATCACCTTTGAAAGGGAAGAGAGTTCAGAACATTAATGAGATTCCGGAAAATATGATGGGGCAGCTGATGGCAATTGGGAGAACGGCATAAGGTCCCAAGGTGCCTACTTTGAAGGGCACTGAAGCATCATTTTCCTAAGTACAATATTTCTTGAATCTTGTGTCTTCTTCAAAAATTGTCTCTATTTTTCATAACACATGACTGGATACTTCCTGGACATTTAAAAAAGAATGCAGCCCTGGCTAGGTGCCTCAGTTGGTTGAACAATTTTCTCATGCATCAAAAAAGCCGTGACTTCTATTCCTGGTTAAGTCACATACCTAGGTTTTGAGTTTGATCTCTGGTTGGGGTGCATGCAGTAGGCAAATGACCAATGTTTCTCTGTTACATCTCAAGTTCCTCTCTCTCTTTCTCACATTCTCTCTCTCTAAAATTAATAAAAACATGTATTTGTGTGAGGATTAATATTTTTAAAAAAATGTTTATATCATATAGCAAGTAATTCATAAATATTAAGCCAAAGAAGATATTAAATGAATATCAAGATACTATTTGAATTATCAGTCTTAAGAGAATATTTGGATTATTAGACATAAGTGATATAATAACCCAAGAGAATTGTGAACCTATTTGAAACCTAATACAAAAAAAGTATATATACTCCAAAAATTGTTATTTGTAGGAAAATCTGGGAAATTCTATTAAAGACTATGTATTAAGTAATATTAAAAATTTATTGTTAACTTTATTAGGTATGACTATCACATTGTGGTTTCATAAAAATCTTTTCTTTGTCACCAACAACCCCAGCTCCATAACGTGGTCCTTAGCCCACGCTGATATTTTTCCAGTTCATACTTTAATTATGGTGAGCTGCTTCATCCTTTTCCTGTATGCTCAGTACAATTATGTTACTTTGAATTCTTCAGGAAAAAGGAGGGAAAAAGAAAAAGAGGGAAAGCAGTGGGGAAGAAAAACAAAACTACAACTATGGTAAAGAAAATTGAGTGATTATCTTTAACCTGGGGTGTATGAGCTACTAGTATTCTTTGGTTCATAGGGGGAAAAAAAATGTATCCTTGTTACATACATAAAATTGAGCCATAAATCTATACTAACATTAGTACAAATAGGGTAGGATTCATCCTCAGATTTTTTATGCACACACTATATATCTCTCTCAGCCTATATCTTTGAAATTCCTTTTCCACTTATAGCCTTCTTATTAAACATTGTAAGTCTAATTTTTTAAAGTAGAACAGTGCTCAGCGGGACATGTCCTATATCCTGATATGAATCTGAATGCTTTTCTCCCTCCAGACAGTGATAGGAAGTTCATCAGAAGCATTCTCTTCTTTATTTTTTAGAGTGATAGATAACAACATACCCTTCCATGCACACAGGAAAGTCTTTCAGAATCTCCTGCTCCAGGGAAGCATCTGTCTGCCAGGCACAGCTTCATGGCTGCACTCAGCAGCTGGCAAGAGTAACCCTGGCCACACATAGCAGCAGAGCACTTTTGAGTGCATTATCAACCAAAGCACTATGAGTTGCCAATTTGCTCAGGCAAGGCAACATTGAGAAGCAGGACAGCTTGATCTTTGGCACATCTCTCCCACCATAACCTCAATTCTATTCTTTGGCCAGGCCAACAATTACTTAAAAGATAAGCCTTATGTAAAAAAAGTCTCAAAATGATTTTACTTTAATTTATTAATTACCTATAACATTTGAACCAAATGGTAACATTAATATATATGACCAAAATTTGCCATTCAAAAACATATTCTGCAATTATAATCATTAAACTTAGCTTTCCCTATTTTTTTGAAGTGTAAAAAAAATAAGTCTAGAGAATTAAAAGGGAAAATGAGACAAAAAGAGACAACCCAAAAAAATTTTAGAAAGAAAAATAGAAGAGAGAAAATTAGAAAGAATAAATCATGTTTAAGGGAAGAAGAGCAAAAGGAAGAGAGATGATGAGAAATGATAATAAAAGTAAGACTAGAAAAAGAGGACAACAAAGAAATTAGAGGAATTATTAAGAAAAAATAATCTAGAATTGAAATGATGCTCCTATTTTTTCCTTCTCTTCCAATTCTCAGTCAGGTGCCCATTCTGGCATTGTCTTGAATTATTTATTATTCTGTTTTGTAAAAACAAATTATTCATACTGTAATTTTTACAATGTATCTCAAAACATAAATATCTTTACTTATAGTTAGAACCAAGTATGCGAACTTTTTTGCTAATGATTAGTTCATGTGCAATGTATCAGAAATGTTGAATGCGAACTAATATTTAGTAGTTTCAGCTTTGAAGATGTTTGTGAGATAACATAGTTTCAATCAAGAATGAACTTGAACAATCTATTTTCAATGCTACAATAAGGAAGATGCATTAGTGTGACTCATTCATTTTCTCTAAAATAGTTTCGGTCTCTCACTAACCCTGCATTGATAGTCATTTCAGATGATTTTAAAATAGAGTTATTGTTCATGCCATAAAAATGATCTCTTTAATGATATCATTTTTTCATACTTAAGAAAAGCAATCATTTTCTTTTATGCCTTTCATCATTATCCAGAGACTAATTTTCTGCTGCCTTTGTATTTACTTTGAGAATAAATAGAATATTATGTCAGATAATCTATATATTAAAAGGATTCTTCAGATGGTGACTAATTCTTCTTAAAATTTTCCAAGTTCATGTTGTATTGCACAGTATTATGTGCAATAAAGTTTTTAGCATAAAAAAGTATGGTATCTTAAATTTGTACGTACTTCTTATAACACATTACTTCTCACTGTAAATATTCTTTGGCTATTAGAGTTCACAAGTTTAAAATTTTACTATTTATTAATATGCTGAGAGTAACTATATTAATAAAAGTGTTCAAACTTATTTGTCATGTAACAGATTTTTCTTAGGTTACTGATTAATACCAAAGGCTGATTTTTATTATTAATTTGGCTAGTAGAAAAGCAGAAATCCAGAAACATGTATAGGCATTAACAATGTGGGATTAACCCATGAATAGTGTTTTATAGATGAGGGAAAAAAGTTGTGTATTACAGATGTGTGTCTAGTAGATTGCAGAGCTCCGTGATCTGAGTTCCTAGCTCTAATGTTTTGTTTTTGTTTTTAAATATTATTCTTTTCATTGATGATGATGTTCTCACTCAATCTTATTTGTACAAGTTCACATTATGAGCATATTAAGTCAAGTAATCAGACTACATACATTTAGACTAAATCCACCAGATAGAATTCATGCTAGCTCTTTACTTTGATGAATGAACCTGTAAGCAAACATATCTTTCAAGAAAAACTTAGGTAAAACATAAAGTTAAAATTATAGAGAATGAGAGAGAGGAAAAGAGAAGAGAGAAAAGAAAAACAGTAGAGGTTCCACAATAAAGTCATGAGCTCCAAAAATTTAAATTATAATGTGAAAGTGAGAGAGAGTTGGGAAATACCAGGAACAGCCAAAGAAGCTGAAGGAAAGAATAAAAAAGAGTATCACCAAATTCAGAATAAAAATAATTTTTAGAGGAATAGGTCTTACAGCAATGTTGAATGCTTTTTTAAAGTTTGAGTACATGAAAAGCTACCTGAAAATAATTTAATCAATCAAGGAGCTCAGATTATAGTATAGGATGCAAAACTAGTATGCTAAGGTACTTATGTTTTACATACTGTGCAGGTTTCTCAGTATGTATAGTGTTGGTAGAAAGACTTTTAGTCCAGATAAACTTTATTTCTTCACTTATTTTTATTTGTTCTACAAATAGACTTTCCAATTCAAAAGGGCACTCAATCTACACAAAGCTATATACTCCTAACGCATTTTTTAACCACCCAAATCATGGGCTTGAATCACATTGTCTTGTTCCAATCTTGGCTGCAACCACTAATATCTTGCCCAACATCTGTGTGATATTGGGCAAGACACTTTCTCTCTGTGATTCACTTTCATCATTGGTAAAAATGGGAGAGGAGTAGTTCCTGACTTATCAAATTATGAAGAATAATATAAGACATGTAATTAATGGATTTAAAAATGTGTTTGTCTCACCAACGGACAGTATGTCATGTTTGTTGTGACCCCAACAAGCAAAAAGAAATCCTTCCAGATATATTCACCTGAAGAGAAGTTAGTGGAGAATCTATATAAAGATGCAGATAGAAAATTCAGGGAGCTAATAAGGAATATGAGACGCTCATGGACCAGCAACAGTAAGGAGTCATTACTACACCTCAGCTGGAAGAGAAAAAAGAGGAACTAACAATACCAATGCCTGATAAGAGCTGGAGCTTTGAATGAAGACAGCACTCTAATACTTTCATTATTCTTTTCACATTTAATTTAATTAATTTATTTTAAATTTTATTAAAATTAATGGGATGACATTGGTTAATAAATTATATAGGTGTACATTTCTATGACACATGATCTGTATATTGCCTTGTCTGTCCACCACGCATAGTCAAATCATCTTCTGCCACAATATAATCAGCCTACTTTACCCTTTACTACCCCTCCCTGCCTTCCCTCTGTTAACCACCAAGCTATTGTCTGGCTGTGTTTATGAGTTTCTGTTTTATATCCTACATATAAGTGAAATCATATGGTTCTTATGTTTTTCTGACTGATCTACTTCACTTAGCATAATATTCTCAAGATCCACCCATGTTGTTGCAAATGCTAGTATCCTACTTTCTATCAGTATCTGCATTGGTTGAACTCAAGGAAGACAAAGGACCCCAAGTGTTAGGAGGCAGATGCCTGGAGCTTAGAGCACAGAGGAGCAAAGACTAAATGAGGAAGAGGAGGAGGAAATAAAGTTTTATAACCAGAACATTCTACTCCTTTTGTCATTCAGCATCCATTTTTGTCCTTTATCTGGCTAAATATATTGCATCCCCTAAAAGGTCCTCTCAGCTGTCTTCATCATAGAATGATGTCATTGCAGTTGTACTGTCATCTAGAACATAAATTGTAACATGAGCCATAGCAAATACTTTCCATATATAAAGACAGGGAAAGGACAAAAAGAAACAAATAACATAAAATACAGCTGCAACAATGCCTACTACAGCAGATCATAAAGTCTAAATTAATAACCACTGCTTTCTTCTTACATCATATGTCCTATGTTCCCCTTAACCTCTGCCAGTACCTCAACTTGTCTGTGTTGTTTACACAGAAGAATGACCCAAGTCATCATTTCTGCAAGATGCAAGATCTTACTGATCCTATCCTCAGTGGGTTGCTGCTGTTTAACTTTTGGTCATTATTATTGGATGTGGATTTCTAAAATGTGTATGAGTGAGTTTGTTTCAAAGTATGGGCTTCTTTTACACACTATATAACACTTATTTGATTCTCCTTTTATAACAGGGATTGCTTATTCCTGCCAAATCAATAACCCTTTTCTATGCTTGCAGAGTAGTGGCATAGAAGCCCCAAAATAACCTGAGCTAGTCACAACTTCCAAATTACAGGAAGAATGATTATACTCCTTCATGTAAACTTTCTTCCCTAAGACGACCAAACATGCTATGCCTAAGGTTATATAAATGCAAAGTAAACAAAGTAAAACATCTGTAAATGGCATAATCACACTGTGTGTGTATCTGTGTTTGCATGTGTCTGTGTGTGTTTATGTGTGTGTGTGTGTGTGAGAGAGAGAGAGAGAGAGAGAGAGACAGAGAGAGAGAGACAGAGAGAGAGACAGAGCAAGTGAGTGACCTGGGGAGAGGAGAAAGGGAGAGAGAGAGAAGGTAAGACAGAGACAGAAAACTCCTTGCTTCTCAGACCACTGTTCTTTGGCTCTGAAAGAAATACCACCATATGTGAATTTAATTTAGAGTTTATTCTGAATTTGTAGGACAGCATCCCTGTTTTACAAATTGCTGTCCCCTGGTTAGCACCTTAACCAATTTAGTAGCCATTCCACCATTATATCAAGCAGGCTACTTTAACATAATTGGGAATATCACTAGCCTAGTGAAATCTGTGAACATGAGCTGGTTGCTAAATTTTTCCACACACACACACAAAAAATGAGTCTCGTGGTCAGTGTCAAAGTTATTCTTTACTTGGTTGTCAAGGTCATCTTGAACTCTATTAGGAGGTAATATAGTAATGGTGTACTTCCCCTCCTAGAAGATGAAGGTGAATTGTTTCCAATTGTCTTCACTGATTGGAATTAAGAATATCCTTTGCTGTGTAAGAGGTAAAATGCTCTATACATTTGTGCCAGTAAACAAACAGTTTCAAGGGAAGCCCTCTTGAAGCAGAACCTGAGATGGAGTTTCAAGAGAATGTGATGAATTGAGTGTTCTTTAGAGAAAAGGAGTAAGGCGGGAGGGATAATGTGGGAAAAAAATTATGCCAGGAAAGATTTCAGCCTGAATTTACCTTTAAGCCAACCCCCCTGGCAACTTTGCACCATGCTTTGTGCCATGGAATCTATCTCAGTATTAAGGGAAGGAGACTGGGCTTTTGTAACTCTATGGTATGGTACCTCTAACCATATCAGTGCTCCTAAGAGAACAAAAGTAACTTCAGTTCAGCCCCTTCTCCTAAGTAGGAGCATTTGTGAACCCTTGGCTTCTAACATGCCCAGAAGCTATAATACACAGGTCAGGTAAATGAAATCTGGTTGGAGCAACTTAGTAGGTTGCCCAGCTATTTTAGTCCTAAGGACCCTGATATCAGTTAGTCATTGTTATATATCCCAGGATGTCAAAGCTCTGTGATTATCAATTGATCCCTGTGGCTTATTTGGCATTTGTTCCTGCCTTTGATGAGTAGGTCCTACTTCCTTACTTATTTTTCTCAGGGAGCAAGTAATTGAAATCACAAAGTACAATTCTATGTCTACATATCCCACCATTATCTTCAAAACACAGAGTGCAGCAAAGACAGAATTTTGCGAAGGATGTTGGTACTTCTCTTAGCCATGCATTTCTCAGTGCCCTGGTGAAAGGAATGTAGAAACTGGTGTGCATAGCCAGTGGCTAAGTGATTGATTCTAATAAAGTCATGATGTCATGTCCAACACCCGCTTCCTACCTCAAAGTGTTTGTATTTAATCTTATACAGTCTGTGGAAGATATTCTTGAGTCTCAGCCTTATTGATCTAGGACACTTTTGAGTATAGCTTTGGTGGACCAACAAAGCAAATTATTATAGGCAATCTCTGGTCATGAGAAATAAATACCACAAAAATGTTATATCTCTGGTGGGTATAACCAATACCAGAAAGCCATATTGATAGTCTAATCTTTGGGACCAGTCTTCGTGCCATTTATTAAGCAGTAGTAGTCTCAATAGGAAAGGTAATTTTACTAAAATAATTAACTAAAAATGTTAAATGATGGCACCATTTATATATGTGTGTCCCAGTGTAAAGGAACCAGCAAAACATGTTAAGAAGAACAGAGACTAGCAATAGGAGGAAGCCATTTCCATCTATTCACTTATATTATTGTTGCAGCCTGAGAGCTGACTCTTAGGCATTGCCAGACTGCTGAGTTGATGCAGAAAGGAGCAGAGGAAGAAAAATAGTTGACCGCTTTCTCCTTCCTTCTTATTTCTGGTTTATTCTCTCATTGGTTGTAACCAACTGAAGACCAAAGTCCAATGAAGGTAAAGTGATAAACACATCATAACACAGAGCAGATCACAGAAAGGGGAGAATGGATCTGGTTGGGCAGATAGAAAGTAACTGGTATACATATATGAGCTATTATTGTTATTTTATTATTATTAATCTGTCTTCAGCCATTCCTACTGCTTCTAGGCCACTGGTAAATCTAGTGATAGACAGACTTTCAGACAAAAATAAAACTTATTATGTGACATGTGTTATACTAAAAATAATTCTTCACAAATAACTATTATTTTATTTTAACTTCATTGGTTTTTTAAAAATTATTTGGATTATAAGACTTTATTTCTTTATGGTAGTACTGTGTTTCCTGAGGAGCTATTAATGAAGTAAGTCACATATAGAAAACAACAGTTAAAAGTCTAGCATTTAGCTGAGAGCAAAAATAGGTGAAGAAAATAGTCTATATACATAAAAAAGTAATGTAAAGGGAAAGATGTGAATGCAACATGTATTGGTGGAAAAGGCAATGTCAACTATGACAAGATTTAGCCTTGAAAAGAGTCAAGGGCTAAAACTCTGCAAAGTGTTCTAATTTTCTAACTTTTATTGGACCTTCAGTCTTGTAAATTGAATCCCTGATTGTTTAATAGTTTTAGTTAATTACAAAATATTTAAAGGTAGATATAGCTTTTGTTTCAGCAAGCAAATTTAAAACTCAGGACAACACGAGTGCTCACCTGTGCAATCCAATGTTCAGGTTCTTCCAGAGTGAAGAAAAATGATTCATATGGTTATGGATGGATAGTTAAGACTTTGTAAAATGACTATATTTTTGTTCCTCAAAGTTAACACTTTTACTGCTTCCTGAAAATAGATTTAAATGTCTCTTCTTTAGTTTGAAATTAATTTAGGAAAATACTTCATGTTCTTGTAATCCAGAATTCCCAGTAATACATTGCAAGTATATATATACTGTTTAGGAAGTACTTTCTATAGCTTTTGTTAGTGGTTGACAATGATCCTGGATGACTAGGTTGGGAGGCTACAATGAAACATGATACCAATGAACCCTGCAAGGTGGTCTTGTCCTTGATACAGACAACTGCTTCCTAAAGTTAGATGTCTTGCATCTTGGGAAAATGACAACTCATGTATTTTGAATAAAACCTGAACTTTACACTAGCATGTTGCACACTAATCACTGTACCACTGTGCAGTTTATTAAAAATAAATGAATTCAAATGATCAGATTTTCATCAAAATATTCATAAGACTATTATTACCTCTCCACAGTGGAGAAGTACTCTGCAGGCTCGGATCAGTGCCTTAAAAGCTCCCTCAGTATGAATTGGCACAGTGGACCATAGCAGCTCTGAAAGAGTCATTATAGTCTATCATGTCAATGGTCTGTGCCTGAGAACTCCCTTAGTATGCATTGACACGATATACCACAATGGCTTCAGAACATACAATTATGATTGCAATGGAAGAACCATAATGGTTGCATTAAGATTTCAGTAAATTTCAGTGGAAACTTATCATATACTGCTCCTGAGGTCATAATGACTCAAATGAGTTTGTTATTAAAAAAATTTTTAAAGATTGGGTTCTTTCAAAGTCATATATTTGTTTCTCCTTTGTTTAAAGTATTTTGTTTTTTGCACAAAAATAAATAATCAGGGATGAATTTAGACAAAAAGAATGTAAATAATTATAGTAGTAAGAAGAGTAATATATTTATTGATTGTACGCTAATTTGCTGTGGCAGGCACTGTGCTACTTATGAATGGTTATCATCCCATTTCGTAGAAAAACTATCCCTGAAGTTAGTATTACAATGTTTTCCTTATCACACTTAGGGAAACAGGGCTTTAGAAAGGGAAACTTGCTGAAGGATCTACATGGGCAAATCCTCTAAGAAAATGAGTATAACACCTGAGCTGATCTTACTTTGATAATTATGTAAATTCAAATTTCTGCTTTTCAGAATTCACATAAATGATATTGTATTACAAACTGAGTTTATTAGTAAGTGGTAATGTATATAAAATAAAAACTTAAAGAAGCGAAAGTAAACTTTTGCAAAGTCCTATCAAAATTTTCTCATTCAGTTCTCCTAACAATGTTATAAAAAGGTATGATTAGTCCCAGAGTATAAATATGGAGATACAAACACAGATCTCTGACTTAGGTCTAGTTTATTCAGTATGCCTCAAGGAAAGTAAAGCAGCCCAAATCACTAACTAATGAAGCTCAACTTATCTCTGTTGTTCCCCATATTTACATATTTCTTTCTAATGAAATCTAATTTCATTATTGCAAAAGTTTAACATAATAAAAAAAATGAGAGAACTCAGAGGGAGAAGATGGTGGTGGAGTAGGTAGCAGTGTTGTCTGCTTGCTCTTATCAAGGAAAGGCTTAAAGTACAACCATGGAGACAAGTGAGTGAGTGCGAATTTCAGACAGCATGAGCAGGGAAGGGAGTGGGAGAGTGGAATGGAAAAGGGCAGAAGACTCTCCCACGCTCTCAAGGGGAGTCGCTGGACACCATAGCCCAGTCGCTGGGCCCACCGAGCCTGGCGCCACTGCCACATGGCACCCCAGAAGGTCAGCTGCAGACCGGCAGCAGTGTTGTCTGCTTGCTCCTATTGCAGAAAGGTTTAAGGTACAAACACGGAGATGAGTGAGTGAATGCAAATTTTGGACAGCGCGACCAGTGAAGGGAGTGCGAGAGTGGAGTGGAAAAGGACAAAAGGCTCGCCCATGCTCTCAAAGGGGCTCTCTGGGGCCCCAGGCAAAGTCACTGGGTCCACTGAGCCTGGCGCTGCTGCCACACCGCACCCCAGAAGGGCAGCTGCAGACCGGCTCACTGGCCAGGATCTGCCTGGAAACTGCTGCTTGCAATAGGCGCTGGGACCAGTGGGATCATGGAGGGAGACAATAGGAAGGTTTCCTTGAAACAGTGGGAGGTGCGGGAGGATGGCAAGTGGCCCAGACTGTGGGAAGCTGTGTGAACTGAGTCTGGGTGGGGAACCCTTGGACTGGCAGGTCTGGGCTGGCAGCCCTACACCCCGGGTGTGCGCATTGTGGCACCACTGAAAAGAAAGGAGCAGAGTTGGCTCTGGAGAGCTGTGACAGATATGCGGGCTCGGTGGGGGGTGGAGGGGGAGGGCAGGTGGGCAGGCAGTGCACACAGAGGAACAGTGAAACACTGCCAGCCAGGGAGGGACACAGCCCAGTGCTGCCACTTGGAGCACAGAGACTTCTTGGGAGGAGGAGCAAAGACAGAACCCAAGGCTGGGCTGGGCGGGGGCTAGCAATGTGCGCACTGGCTTGCTAACCGGACAGCATTACTAGAGAAGCCTGAGGACTGCTGGAGGGTGCTGCAGGACAAGTGGGGAGAGAACCAGATCTATCTGCTGCTCACAGCAGAGAGTTACAACAGGCCCCTGAGGGAGAGAAGAGCAACCACAGAAACCAGCCAGAGCTCCTCAAAGCCAGCCAACCAGAAAAAATTTGAAAATCTTGGAATTTTGACCAGGTGTGGATCCAGAAAAAGAAGACTGAACACAAAGGATGAATTGAGTAAAAGCTTTCTTTCTTTCTTATATATATATATATATTTTTTTATCATTTTTTAAAAATTATTTTTATTTTATTAATTTTATTTTATTTTTAATTTTTAATTTTTTTAAAACTATCTTTTTAATCTGTTTCATATCTTCTCTCTCTCTCATCCTTCTTTTTCAATTTTTGCTTGTCTATTTTGTTTAGCCTCTTTTTCACACTAAATATATAGCATATAACTGCTATATAAACCTAATACTATACACTTCCACTTTCCTACTTTATTGTGCATTCTTCCCTCTTTTTTAAACATACGATGTAAATATTACTTACTGTCTTGCATAGCCTTGATCCTACTTCCTACTATTATTATTCTATCACCCCCCTCTCAAAAATAATCTTTTTTTTCATTTAAAACAACTCTTATCTATTTCTCCTATAGAATAATAGTCTTAACCTCTCTACATTTATATTAATACTGGCTCATTTGCTGCCAATAGTGGAATAGAGGGTGGGGATATTTTTGAGGGTGTGGGTTTCTTGCCTGGGCTGTGTGTTTATGTTTTAACAGTATCTCCACAAAAGAACCCAAGACAAGGTGGGCAGAGTGACTCTCAATCAACTAGCCAGAGGGAAGATCCCACCAAAGAGTAACTGAAATATAACCAGACAGTATAAACAAATGACATAAAGGGTATTCCAAGAACATCAGGCTCAGGAGATCAAAGAGACTGCACCATTGAAAGCCCCAGGTCTCCTATAAAGAATCTCATACCACAAAGGCAGGAAATCAAAACAGACAAATCAAATAAACAAAAACAAACAAGAAGAATTCAACATGGAAAGACACAGAAACAACCTCCCAATGAAAGAAAAAGAGGAATCCACAGAAAGAGAGGTAGATGGAATAGACATAAGCCAACTATCAGAAATGGAATTAAAAATAATGGTGATGAAGAACCTCAATGTACTTGACAACTCAAAGATAACTATGACAAACTCCAAGGAAATTACCAACAACTCCAAGAAAACTACAAAGACTTTCAGGGAAGCTACAAGGAACTTATGGATAACTACACCAACATAAAAAAGGACATAGAAATATTAATAAGAACCAGGAAAAAATGAAGAATACAATTTCTGAACGGAATAACACAGTAGAATCAATCAAAAGCAGGCTACGCAAAGCAGAGGATTGGATCAGTGAGTTAGAGAACTCTGGAGAAAAAAATTCCCAGACAATACCACAAAATGAAAAAAGATTGAAAAAGTATGAAGAGGGTTTAAGAGAACTGCAAGACAACATGAGACTAAACAATATTCAAATCATAGGGATACAAGAAGAAGAAGAGCAAGGGATAGAAAACCTGATAGAAAAAGTAATGACAGAAAGTTTTCCTAACCTGATGAGAGGAAAAGTAATGTAAGTCCAGGAGCACAGAGAGTTCCAATGAAGAGGAACACCAAAAGGCCCATTCCAAGACACATCATAATTGAAATGGCAACATTCAAAGACAAAATGAGAATTCTAAAAGCAGCAAGAGAAAAACAGCAAATAACATACAAGGGAGCTCCAATAAGGCTATCGTCTGATTTCTCAACAGAAACACTACAGCCAGAAGGGAATGGCAAAAAATATATCAAGCAATGAAAAACAAAGGCCTACAACCAAGAGTACTCTACCCAGTAAGGCTCTCATTCAAAATGGAAGGTGAAATAAGGAGTTTCTAAGACAAAGGAAGACTAAAAGAATACATCTCCACCAAACCAGCATTGCAAGAGATGCTAAAGAGAATGCTTTAAAGAAAAAAGGAGAAAAAAAAAAGAGGAAGAAGAACACAGGTACAAAGGAAATGAATAAATACATGTCAATAATAACCTTAAATGTAAATGGATTAAATGCTCCAATTAAAAGACATAGGGTAGCAGAATGGATATGAAAATAGGACCCACATATATGTTGTCTACAAGAAACACACCTCAAAGCAAGATTTACACAGACTGAAAGTGAAGGGATGGAAAAAAGTATTCCAAGCAAACAGACATGAAAAAAAAGCTGGGGTAGCAATACTTATACCAGAAAAAAACAGATGTCAAAGCAAAGGCCATAAAAAGAGACAAAAAAGGACATTTCATAATACTTAAGGGAACAATTCATTAAGAAGATATAACTCTGGTAAACATATACACACCCAACATAGGATAACCCAAATATATAAGGAAAATACTAGAAGACCACAAGAAAAATATTAACAGCAACACACTCATAGTAGGGGACTTTAACGATCCATTATTAACAATAGACAGATCTTCAAAGCAAAGAAACACCAAGGATATAGAGGCATTGAACAACACACTAAACCACATGGACTTAACTGATTATATATATATATATATATATATATATATATATATATAACTTTTCACCACAAAGAAGCAAAATATACATTCTTTTCAAATGCACATGGGGCATTTTCAAAGATAGCCCACATGATAGGACAAAAAACAAGCCCCAGAAATTCAAGAAAATTGAAACTATATCAAGCATCTTTTCAGACCACAATGCCTTAAAACTAGAAATCAACCTCAAGGAAAAAAATCAAAGACATCCAAACCCATGGAGAATGAATAACATGATATTAAAAAATGAATGGATTAACAATGACATAAAGGAAGAAATCAAGAAGTTTCTAGAAACTAATGATAATGAACACACAACATCCCAAAACGTATGGGACACAGCAAAAGCAGTCCTAAGAGGGAAGTTCATAGCAATACAGGCCTACCTAAAAAGGATAGAAGAATCTCAAATAAAAAATCTAACCCTACAGCTACAAGAACTAGAACAACAAAAACAAACAAAGTCTAGGACGAGTAGAAGAAAGGAAATCATCAAGATCAGAACAGAATTAAATGACATAGAGATTAAACAAACAATTCAAAAGATCAACAAAAGTAGAGGCTTGTTCTTTGAAAAAGTAAACAAAATCAACAAGCCTTTAGCCAGGCTCATCAAGAAAAAAAGAGAGAAGACCCAAATAAACAATATCAAAAATGAAAGAGGAGAAATCACGACTGATACCACAGAAATACAAAGGATGGTAAAAAATTACTACAAACAACTGTAGTTGAAAATGCCAAATTTCTAGAAACATAATCTTCCAAAACTGAATCAAGAAGAAGTAGAAAATCTGAACAGACCAATAAGAAAGAAGAAAATTGAAATGGAATCAAAAATATCCCCGCGCACAAAATCCCTGGACTGGATGGCTTCACTGGTGAATTTTACAAAACATTTAGGGAAGAACTAACTCCTACCCTCCTCAAACTATTCCAAAAAATCCAAGAAGAGGGAAAAATCCCAAACTCTTTCTATGAAGCCAGTATCACCCTAATTCCAAAACCAGGTAAAGACACAACAAAGAAAGAAAGCTACAGCCAATATAACTGATGAACATAGATGCTAAATTCTCAACAAAATATTGGCAAACAGGATCCAGCAACACATTAAAAAGATCATACGCCATGATCAAGTGGGATTCATCCCAGGGATGCAAACATGGTTTAATATTTGCAAGTCAATAAATATAATACACCACCTAAACAAAATGAAAGAGAAAAATCACATGATCATATCAATAGATGCAGAAAAAGCATTTGATAATATACAACACCCATTTATGATGAAAACACTCAGCAAAATGGGAATAGAGGGAGCATACCTTAACATAATCAAGGCTATGTATGAGAAACCTGAAACCAACATCATACTCAATGGACAAAAACTGAAAGCATTCCCCCTGAAATCAGGAACAAGACAAAGATGTCCTCTCTCTCCACTCCTATTCAACACAGTGTTGGAAGTTCTAGCCACAGCAATCAAACAAGAAAACAAATGGTATCCAAATTGGGAAAGAGAAATAAAACTGTCATTATATGCAGATGACATGATAGTGTACATAGAAAACCCTATAAACTCCACTAAAAGACTACTCGATATAATAAGCAAATTTGACAAAATAGCAGGGTACAAAGTAAATATGCAAAAATCCAAGGCATTTCTGTACACTAACAATAAAATATCAGAGACAGAGACAAAAAAAGAAAATACCATTTACTATAGCAACAAGAAAAATAAAGTACCCAGGAATAAACTTTACCAAAGAGATAAAAGACCTGTACTCTGAAAGTTACACGACATTGAAGAAAGAAATTAAGGAAGATACAAATAAATGGAAGCAAATACCATGTTGTTGGATGGGAAGAATCAACATCATCAAAATGGCCATACTACCCAAAGCAATTTACAGATTCAATGCAATCCCTATTAAAATATCAATGACATATTTCACAGATCTAGAACAAATACTTCAAAAATTGATATGAAACCAAAAAAGACCTCGAATAGCCAAAGCAATCTTGAGACAGAAGAACACAGCAGAAGGAATCTCAATACCAGACATCAACCAATACTACAAAGCCACTGTGATCAAAACAGTCTGGTACTGGCATAAGAACAGACATAAAGATCAGTGGAACAGAATAGAGTCCAGAAGTAAATCCAGGACTATATGGTCAACTAATATTTGACAAAAGGGGAAGGAGCATAAAATGGAGTGAGAAGAGCCTCATTAACAAATGGTGCTGGAAGAACTGGACAGGGATATGCAAAAAAAATGAAACTAGACCACCAACTTACACCACACACCAGAATAAATTCAAGATGGATCAAAGACTTAAATGTAAGCTGTGACACCATAAAAGTCCTAGAAGAAAGTATAGGCAGGAAAATCTCCGATGTCCCCCATAACAACATTTTCACAGATACATCTCCTAAGGCAAGAGAAATAAAGGAAAAAGTAAACAAATGGGACTATATCAAACTAAAAAGTTTCTGCTCAGCAGAAGAAAATATTAGCAAGATGAAAAGGAAACCAACCGTATGGGAAAACATATTTGCCAATGATACCTCAGACAAGGAATTCATCTCCAAGATATATAAAGAACTTGCACATCTCAACACCAAGAAGACAGACAGCCCAATTAAAAAATGGGCAAAAGATCTGAACAAACACTTCTCCAAGGAGGATACACAGATGGTCCATAGACACATGAAAAAATGCTCAACATCATTAGCCACTAGAGAGATGCAAATAAAAACCACAATGAGATATCACTTTACACCTGTCAGAATGACCATCATCAACAAATCAACAAACAACAAGTGCTGGCTAGGATGTGGAGAAATGAGAACTGTTGGTGGGAATGCAGACGGGTGCAGCCACTATGGAAAACAGAATGGAATTACCTCAAAAAACTAAAAATAGAACTGCCTTTTGAACCAGTGATTCCACTGCTAGGATTATACGCAAAAGATCCTAAAACTCCAATTCAAAAGAACTTATGCATGCCTATGTTCATTGCAGCACTGTTTCCAATAGCTAAGTGCTGGAAACAACCTAAGTGCCTGTCTGTAGATGAGTGGATCAAAAAACTGTGGTACATTTACACAATGGAATACTATACAGCAGAAAGAAAGAAGGACTCCTACCATTTGCGACAACATGGGTGGAACTAGAGAGAATTATGTTTAGTGAAATAAGCCAGTCAATGAAAGAAAAATACCATATGATTTCACCTAATACAGGAGACTAAGGAACAACACAAATGAACTAAATAGAACAAGGAATAGAATAACAGTTATTAGGGGAGAGTGGGGAGAGAGAGAAGAGGGATAAGTAAGGGAAGGGTTTAGTTAAAGAACAAGTATAAATGACTCATGGACATGGACAATGGGGGGGATATGATTGAGGGAGAAGGGGTGGGCTGGGTGGGGGGAGCACTGGTGGGAAAATGGGACAACTGTAATTGAAAAAGAAAAATTTAATTTTTTGTCAAAAATAAGTAAATAATAATATTTGGGGGGGCTGAGTTTCTCCTACAGCAGTGAAATACAGCCTGTTTATCCCACATCGAATTTTATATTATTATTAAAAAATGCTTTAATGAACTTTAATAGTTAACAGCCTGTGTCTTTGTTCAAGATATAAGTCAAACCCCACATATACACTGAATTTGTGAAAATGATAAATATCAATAAAATCAAGTTTGTACTCCCACATGCATTCTCATCAAATTATTAGCACTTGGGGAAAGATATAATTTTAAATTGTCCTTACTAGAGTGTTCCACATGAGAGTTTTCCCCTAGAAACCATAATTTTATGAAACTCAATAAGGAGATATTCTTCCCAGTGTGAGAGGGTTCATTAGCAATCAGCTTTAACAAATGTTAAATATCATTATATCATGTAGGTAAGAGGAATTTTAGTCAATATTTAATTTATTTGGATATGGGAAGTTTAGGAACATTTTCGATTGGCTAGAATTTTTTTAAATTTATTTACCTCATATTGTTGTAGCAGGGACCTTGAACCAGCCAGTGATCCATGTCATTTTACTGAACATGTCACATTAGAGCATCAGATTAATTCATAGTCAACAATAAACACTCAGGGCAGCTATAAGCAACCTCCACTATAATGTCCGAACAACCGCGTATGACATTATACATTAATATTGCCAACCCTGGTAGTAACTCTGTTAATAATAAAAGAGTTCTTTTACCCAGAAAACAAATCACATGGAAATGTCATAATGTTCCAGGAAAAGACCGCACATGATTACAGATATATATTGAGGGTGGCCAAACAAAAGAAAAATAATTTGTCATCTTGGTTGTCACAGTTGACTCAGGTAGAAAGAAAAGGCCTTTTGGAAAATAAAAGTTAGGCAGAAATATGGTGAGCATTATTTTTTTTTTTTGTTTAGGCTGTGAGTTGCTTAAATCTAAGTGGGAAATTCAAGCATGCAAATGATATTCACATTAACCTGTAAGGATATTGCTGGAAGAAATATGTACCTATTTTTATCATAAATGTTCCATCTCCTACTCCCCCCTCAGAAAAAATAAAGGGCATTCAGCTGCACTGAGAAACCAGTTGCAACCACAGTAGTTAGAATACTATCCCTGTGTTATGATTGATGCTCTAAGTTCACTGTGTGATTTGAGACAGGCATCACTGTGTTTCAGTAACTCAACCAAAGGCCTCAGATTCTGATCACTGAGAAAAATGCTATTTGCTCCTTTACCCTCACAGGAATATTGTGATGTTTTGAGATATGATATCTGTTAAGTGCTTGCTTAGAAAGTGAGTGATTTATAAACACTGCTGTTGCAGAAGAAAATGTAGTTCTTGACAGTCACAAGAAAATGCAGTGACAGATCTTGCTCTTTACAAAATGCACCTCTCTCTCTCTCTCTCTCTCTCTCTCTCTCTATATATATATATATATATATATGGGGAAGGGGGATGATGTGGGAATATATATATATAAATATATATATATATATATATATATACGCAGATATATATAAAGCTTGGTTTTTAAAGGAATGCATAGTTAAAGAAGAAAAAAAGAATTAAGAATATATTCTTAAAAAATCATAAGCATCCTACCATTGTCTTTAGCTATAAAGTTTTTGAGAAGTATGTATTATTGTTATGTGGTGCAATTGTTTCCCAATTTGAATGCTTCAATAATGTTGTGTACATACCTTTACAGGTTAATGTGAATATTATTTACCCACATAGGACTATATATATATGAATATACATGTGTATACTGAATGTAATTTCTGAATATCGGTAGGTGTGGAGGACAGTTATTTTTTAAGCTGTTTTTATTTACACAATTTCAGAATCCCATAGAATTTGGTAGATAGGTAATCTTTTCTATTTTTTAGTTGTATTTCTGGCTAACCAGTTTTATATCCCAGTGGCACAGAAAATATCAATGCAAACTGTCTGATGATCCTGCAAAATAATGCATTTATATTTTTCTTTAAAATGTATAAAGAAATTTATATTTACTTATCTTACTTAGGACTTCTCATGAAGCAGAAGTGTTTTCAGGAATGGAATAGAAGATAGCACTCTTCAGAAATTTTTGGGGGGGAGCTCCCACCAGCCACTGCAGTTTTAAGGGTGTAATCAAGCACTCCAATGCCAGAGAGCACTCCCTTTTCCTAATTCAGTCACACTAAAAGTCTGCACATTTTTTTCCTCAGGTGCCCCAACATCTCCAGATCATATTATTCGACTTGGTTACACAGTCAGAACAATGTCTAATGATGAAAAGAATTACTTTATGTTAAGAGAGAAAATGTTAATTATCGTTGCTGAAAGGCCAAGATGCCATTCATGAAAGATAGCATTAAACCTGATCTGTTCCCTTCTCACTTGACCTTCTCCCTTTCCAAAATTCATCTTTCATAGCAGTTAATTGAAGAGTCTAGGTCTTCAAGTGCATGTTCAATTGATTGAAAAATGTTACAAAAAGGTACAGGGTATATAGCCTTCCTCCACACCTAAAAATAATTAAGCTTCATTAGTTTATTTATTGAAGTATTTAAAACAGTTCCAAAAAGCCTAAAAAAATCAAGACATTGCACAGCATTCTCATCTCATCCTCAAAATATAGATATACAGTGGTACATATGTGACACAGCTTTTTATATCATGAAGGTAAGATAAGGGGAATTCGTTGCCAAAAGCTGAAAAGCAGATTCCCCAAAGGTTGAGGCAAGCAGAGGTACTATTTTATCTCCTTCCTCCCTAGGGGGGCAGGATACTCCAAAGAATAAAAGGGCAAGTGAAGCTTTGAAACCCTGTTCATTTACATACACGTTCCAAGAAGTTGAGAGCACTTAATATATCATGAAGTCAGTGCTCAGAGGCAAACTGAATTGACTGCATTGCTGTTTTCAGTTTGGTCATGAGAGTAATGTTTTTAGTTCTGTCCTGAGAGTAAGTTAGGTGCCTTAGAATCTGCAATTAACTTATTCTGAGCACCGGGGTATCGTTGAGCCCACTGCAAGGGCAATTTGCTAAATTGCACTCTAGTGACCAGAAAGAGAGAATACAGTCCCCTGTGCTAACTTATTCCCAGGAAGTCATTTGCACACTGGAAGATTCCAGCTGATTAGAGTCTATTTATCCCACAATGTGTTAGATATGGCAAGAGCTTGCAGAGTCGATTAAATGGCCTCAAGATCAGAGTTGCACAAGCACAGCAAAGACATTCATTTGGAACCCAGACATAAAAGTAAAAAAAAAAAAGTATATATATGGCTTTAAAATATTTGTGGTAAAGCATGTCTCTCCAATGTAATATTAGGTATTAGATTGTCGGTAATGTTAAGTTATATATCTGTAGTTATCTGAAGGTTGGGAAATTTAACTAGAAGTTTAATTAATACACATATCTCAAAGCACATAAAAAATATGTTTTATGACATCAGTCTTCCTTGCTCCTGATAAGTATGAGTACAATCGGGCATTCAAAATTAAGAAATAGTCCCGTATAATACAATTTTAGACCATTTAAAAGAGATTAAATATAGCATTGTCATCAATGGGTGAATGGAAAAAGATGTGAGAGATACACAAGTGTACGTGCACGCTTACACACACATGTATGTATCAGCCATAAAAAAAGAATGAAATCTTCCCATTTGCAGCAACATAGATAGATGTTGAAAGTATTGTGCTAAGTGAAGTAGGTCAGATGGAAAAATTAAAAAACAAAACAAAACACAAATACCATGTGATTTGATATGTAGAATCTATAAAACAAAATAAATGAACAGACAAAACAAAACAGAAACAAACTCATAGTTATAAAGAACAAATTAGTGATTATCAGAGGGAAAGGGTTTGTGGGTGGCCGAAATGGATAAAAAAGGGTCAATCAACTACATGGTGATGGATGGTAACTAGATTTCTGGTAGGGATCACTTTGTGCCAAATTATAATGTTATAATTATAATTATAATAAATGAAACTTATATAATGTTATATACCAATTTTACCTCATATATATATATATATGAATTACATTATGTTCTAAAACCAGAGAAGCAGCATTTACAAATTTACTTTCCTGTTCTGTTTGCTTGTTTGTCATACATAGATTAAATATTACCTATTTTCTGTATTTATTATTAATGGCAAACACATTATTTGCAGAATATGTGAAGATAAATTTGAAAAAAAATTTTTGACCTCTCATAAGCTACAAGGTAGTATGGATCCTTAAAGAGTCCTTGGAAAATATGCAATGCAGATTTATTCTCCATTTATTATGTTACATACAGTGCTCATAAAAACTGGAAAATGTTTATTTTCAAAGGGAACATTATTTTATGCTTGCTGGTTCAGAATTAGCTATAAGCTTAAAAATTACACATTTAAACTGGGTAACCTATTACAGCAGAGAGGCTGTGCTTAGTGTGCAGTTGTGATAAAAGGGACATTTAGTATAACTGCCCAAGAATTTTCCCTACAAAGGTAAAAAATCCATACTGACTTAAAAATTTCTCCTCTGGACAATGTAAAACATTTATTCTTGAAGAGAATTTATGTACAAACACCCTGGGGAATAGCACCAATACCAAATGAGGTTGAGTCATGCCTCGTTTATCCCTGTTATATTGAGTAAAAGAAACTGAAGAATTTCAATATCAAGCAAGAAGTTAATAAATCTATTATCAGTCTGTGCAGAAACTTTTTTTTCTTTCAGTTTATGGCACAATATAATTGTTCCTGCTAAAGCAGTAAATGTTCATGTGAGCTATAAAACTTTGACTTAAAATTTAAAAACTAAAATACTTTCCCTGTAGCTATGTAGTAAAATCAAAGTAAGAGAAATATGAAAATAACGAAATAAAAGAAAAGAGACAAGAAAACTAAATACTAACTGAAGCTAGTGAAATAGTCCCCCCAAAGTACTTGAAAAATCTAACTACTTGAGTGTGGGTTTTTTCACATGATGTGAGTGTCAGGGTCAATTTTTAAGGGACCATATTCCTTCTCTTAAGATTGGTTAACATATTAACTGTTTAAGAGCTTTATTGACACAGGGGTTGAGGCTAGGATCTTCAGATTAAATAATGGTAAGCCCTAATGGAAGCCTATAATATTGAGATAAATTCAAAATGACATTTATAAAATAATTTTTTAAATGCCCCATACTATCTAAACTATATTTAGGGCTGACAAAATCATGTGTAAGAACTATATATATATAGTTCAGCATTCTTAGCGCGTATGCCCCAACCCTCTGCGCCACCACCGAAGAGAAAGAACAGTTCTACCATGCACTGGACGAAGCGTTATCCAAGATTCCCAGAAGTAACGCTCTCTATCTCCTTGGAGACTTCAACGCAAGAGTAGGAGCCGACCACATGGCCTGGCCCACCTGCCTTGGAAACTTTGGGAGAGGAAAGATCAATGAGAATGGTCAGCGACTGCTTGAGCTTTTGTGTCACCACGGCCTGTGCGTGACAAACACATTCTTCAAGTGCAAAGAGATCCACCAGGTGTCATGGAGGCACCCCCGCTCCCGTCATTGGCACCAGCTTGACCTCGTCATCACCAGAAGAACGGATATTGGCAGCACCCTCCTCACCCGCAGCTACCACAGTGCAGACTGCGACACGGACCATGCCCTCGTGGTAAGCAAGGTGCGCATAATGCCGAAGAGGTTGCACCACTCCAAGATGAAGGGTCGCCCACGCATCAACACCAGTTGTGCCAGCAACCCAGTTAAGACCCAGCAATTCATCAACAAGATGGAAGATGCACTCGGCGAGGGAGTGGCGGCAGATGACATTATCGAATCCAATTGGCCACGTCTCCGCGACGCCCTATACAACTCCGCCATTATTGCTTACGGGAAGAAAGAGCGGAAGAACGCTGACTGGTACGAGGCTCACTGGGAAGAAATGGAACCCGTGATCGAGGCTAAGAGGAAGGCCCTACTGGCTTACAAGGTCACGCCCACTCCCAGTACACTTCAAGCTCTACGGGCTGCCAGGAACAAAGTCCAGAAGACCGCCCGCCACTGTGCCAACACCTATTGGCTAAACCTGTGCAGAAGCATCCAGGAAGCCGCCGATATAGGCAACGCACGAGGAATGTATGAGGGTATCAAGAAGGCAACAGGCCCAATCCCCTCCAAGATCGCCCCCCTTAAGTCCAAGACAGGTGAGGTCATCACTGACCAGGAACAGAAAATGCGGCGGTGGACCGAGCACTACCTCGAGCTGTACGCAACGAAGAACACCGTAACAGACACTGCTCTTAAAGCCATCCCAGACCTACCAGTCATGGAGGAGCTAGACACCCCACCTACTGCGGCAGAGCTCGGCAAAGCCATCGACCGCCTTGCTTGCGGGAAAGCACCAGGAAGCGACGGAATCCCTCCAGAAATCCTAAAGAGCGGGAAACCAGTCCTGCTACAGCCGCTCCACCATCTACTCTGTCTCTGCTGGAAGGAGGGTTACATCCCCCAGGATATGAGAGACGCCAACATTATCACCATGTACAAGAACAAAGGAGACCGCAGTGTCTGCAACAACTACCGGGGCATCTCTCTCTTCTGCGTCGTCGGCAAAGTATTCGCCCGGGTCGCTCTTGCCCGCCTGCAGACCCTTGCTTCCCGCGTCTACCCAGAGTCCCAGTGTGGCTTCAGAGCTGGCCGTTCAACAGTGGACATGATCTTCTCCCTACGCCAGCTGCAGGAGAAGTGTCACGAGCAGCATAAACCACTCTACCTCGCCTTTATTGACCTCACGAAGGCATTTGATCTGGTCAGTCGAAGCGGACTCTTCAGCTTGCTATGGAAGATTGGCTGTCCACCACATCTGTTTGCTGTGGTCATGTCCTTTCACGACAACATGCACAGCACGGTGTCCTACAACGGCGCAACCTCTGAGGCCTTCCCAGTCAGCAGCGGAGTAAAACAGGGCTGCGTCCTCGCGCCTACGCTGTTCGGAATCTTCTTCTCCATGCTCCTCCAATACGCCTTTAAGGACTGCAGCGAGGGTGTCTTCATTCACACCAGATCCGATGGCAAGCTCTACAACCTGGCCCGTCTACGAGCCAAGAACAAAGTCAAAGAGGTGCTCATCCGTGAGATGCTCTTCGCCGACGACGCAGCTTTGACATCACACTCCGAAGAGGGACTCCAGCAGCTAGTCACTTGCCTTTCCCACGCATGCAAGGAGTTCGGACTAGCCATCAGCCTGACGAAGACGAATGTTATGGCTCAAGGCACGGGGACTCCCCCATGCATCACCATCGACGGATACACCCTGGAGGTTGTCAACGACTTCACTTACCTCGGGTCCACCATCTCGAGCTCTCTGTCAGTCAACTTGGAGGTCAATCGGAGAATCGCCAGGGCAGCCACAGTTATGGCCAGACTGAACCGGCGAGCGTGGAACAATTCCAGCCTCACTGAGAAAACCAGACTGCGCATCTACCAAGCCTGCGTACTCAGCACTCTCCTCTATGGCAGCGAGACGTGGACCACCTACGCAAGGCACGAAAGGAAACTCAACAGCTTCCACATGAGGTGCCTGCGACGCGTCCTGCATGTCGCCTGGCAGGATAAGGTCCCCAACACCGAGGTGCTGAAGCGAGCCAATATGAGCAGTTTGCATGCAGTTCTTAGCGAGAGACGCCTCAGGTGGCTCGGCCATGTCAAAAGAATGGATGCAGGCCGTATCCCCAAAGACCTCCTCTACGGCGAGCTAGCAGAAGGCAAGAGGATGACAGGGCGCCCAAAACTGCGGTTCAAAGACATCTGCAAAAAGGACATGACACAATGCTCCATCAATCTCAACACATGGGAAGTTCAAGCAGACGACCGCCTAGCCTGGAGGCTCGCGGTCAGGCAAGGTATGTCACGCGCGGAGGCTGCGCGCAACGAGGAGGTGGTCCAGAAAAGATCGAGGCGGAAGCAGCGTCAGCAGCAGCAACAACAGCCATCTGCCTTCACCTGTACCAAGTGCGGCAGGGATTGTCACTCCCGAATTGGACTGCACAGCCATTCTCGGCGGTGCAGATAGACTCTCGGGAAGCTACGCCATCGTCTCTTGAGACGGACGGCTGCCGACGACGACGACCGACGACGATATATATATATATATAGTTTGTCTCCATTTTACTAAATATAGAGAGCCTACTATGTCTGGTATTTTCTAAGTTTATGATACACAAATCCAAAGATTAATATGACTCAGGTTTAAAGGAATTTACAGTCTAGCAGAGTAAAAATCCAACTATATATGAGAAGAATCGTTTACATTCGAGGCACAGATATTATCAAATAAAAAATTTAAAAACGTTTCTGTGGAAGGTTAAAAAAGGACTAGGATAAAAACAAGGTAATCACAGCTGAAGTGGTGGAAAGGGCTTGGAGTTTAGGGTCAGAGGTCTGTGCTCAATTCTTGCCCCTTCCGATGATAATGAGTAATGATTAATATAATGGTGAAATGAACATGTTAGGATCAATTACTACAGCATTGGAATAGAAACCAAAACTGAGGGTGAACCTTACAAACCGAGTGCTACGGTGTCCTCTCAATTGCATGAATTAGGTGGTGTTGTGAGGAGAAAATCTCAACCTCATAGACAATGAACAAGGAGTCATCCATCCACAAACTGCCTAGTGGTTGAAAGTAGATGAAATGACTTAGTGGACAGAGCAAGACAGCTCATTACTTGCAGTTAAATACACAGTAGAAGTACCAGTATGATAGTGCCACTTTTTCTTCCCCTGAGTTCCGCAGGGTGACAGCAAGGGCTCACATGGAGTGTACGCACCCAACATACTGTGCCACAACTGAGGAATCCAGGGCCAAGGGTCCAGCACTTACAATAGCAGGCAGCAAATGTGCCAGCCTTACCCCTATCTCAAGGAGCAAACAATTGCATAGTAGACATGCTCTGGTAACTTAGATTTAAGTCATTGCTTGAGTGACTAGCTACAGAAACTGCTCAGTATCTGGAGGATAATCCTTGCCAGCCAGTATGCTTAAACTAGGATGTTCGTTGATGCATAGGGCCAGTAGCAGACTGCCTCTCTCGAAACCAGTGTGAGAAGGACATGGATCACTTTTCATATAAACATTCTGAAGACATAAAAATAAAATAAAACTCAGGACTTAATGGAGACAAAATAATAATAATAATAATAAACAAATAAGAGGAGAAAGCAGATGGTGATGGAGGAATAAGAATGAGGTAAGTAGGTAAATGGAGGGCAAGAACATAGATAAGGCAGGTTTCTCAACTTTGGCAAACTGACAAGTTAAATCATGACACAATAACTTTTCAGGACAGCAAAGTAATTTTGGAGCCTTTCCTATGCATTGTAAGATGTTTAATACTCACTAGATGCTAGCAGCCCCCCTTTCCAAGTTATTATAACCAGAAATGTCTCCAGACATTTCCAAATATCCCATGTAGGCAGGGGACAAATTACCCTTAATTGACCACCATTCGATGAGGAGAAAGAAACAAGAAAGCAGATTTTAAAAAATACAAAATTTCAAAACAAAATTACCAATTTCTTACTTTACACCAAGCACTATGGTAACCATTAAATACATTATTTTACTTAATACAGTACTGCTTTGATAGGTATATCATCATTATTATTTTTGGTTTTTTAACTCTGAGCAGTCAAAAGCTTTATAATTTAAATAATTTGCCCAAGAAGCCATATCACAATAACAGAGTTAGTTTGATGAGAGTTTGAAATTTTGACTATGAGAACACAGTTCACTGCCTGCTGGTTGCAGAAATGAGACATCAAGGATATCTGATACCTATCTGCTTCTAATATCTGTGGAAGAACTAAAATTACAAAATGTTGAGACAGGAATTTTTCTTTCTCACCATTAGAAAAAACATTTTAAAATAAAGGGTTTTTTTCTTTCTTTCGAGAAACATGCCAAAGAAAATACTTTCTCAGTTTTTCTAAAGTGCTTATCATTTTTAAAAGATAAAACTCTGAAAACTAAAACACAAGCTAGAGATACATTTCTTTCTGTCTGTATTCTTTTGAAGTCCAATAAAGAAATGATAACATACCTAAGACAAATCAAAGAAAACTGTACAAAAACTGTTTTTGCAAGGTGTCTCTTTCAAAAGTGTCAATTTTCCTTAATGTTCCCACACTTTAAAAAAGTCTTATTAAATATTCTACAGACAAATTTGCTAAAAATTACACACAGCTAAATAATTGAGCTCTCACCCGATGTAATAAAGCCATATCGGTCTTTCAGTTGGAAGTATATTTCTTTGCAGGAATTCTGTGATACATTCTGCAGGAAACTAATGACTTGTAGAGATGCACAGACTTGTGCTTTGCATTTCAGTAGTAAACTCAGCCCAAATTTATTTTTATTCTGATCAGTGCCAGGCTTATTACCAACATATATGTAGGACTAATCTAAGTATCTTTTCATTACATTCCTGGACTCTGAAATCTGAGCAGAATGATCTGAGAAAATGTTATTTTTAGTAGTTTTATGGTTATATATATATGGTTTTATATATGTGTGTGTATATATATATATATATATATATATATATGGTTTGTGTGTGTGTGTGTGTGTGTGTGTATATATATATATATATATATATATATATAATTGTTAACCCAACAGTTTCAGGAAATTATTAAAAACTGAAGTTATATGTAGAATTGTGCTAGTTTAAGGTCTACTCTCACTCACTTGCAGTAGCCTGAGTATATTTAAACCATTTATTTCGGCCCTGACCAGTGTGGCTTAGTTGGTTGGAGTGTCATACTGTAAACTGGAAGACTGTGGGTTTGATTCCCAGTCAAATCCCATGCTCAGGTTGCTGGTTTGATCCCCAGTTGGGGCTTGTACAAGAAAACAACCAATCATCTTCTTTCTCACTTCAATGTTTCTCTCTTTTCCCCTCCCTTCCTTCCTCTCTCTCTAAAAAGAACTGGAAAAAAATGTCCTCAGGTGAAGATAGATTACTTATTTCACACAAATCCTTCAGAAAAAAAACACATAATTATATGTAATAAAATTTTTAATTAGCAATTTAAGTTGAATTCTAATATAATATCATTTTGTGTCCACAATGACTTGAATGCCCCCAACTTCATTTACTATGAATCAATATGCATTTAGTGCCAGAGCAGATACATATTTGTCTAAACATTTATTTATTTATAGTGAAAAATACAAGGTGGAAAATATATAGTCTCCCCCTTCAAAAGCTTATAGATTAGCAGGAGACACAAATAATTATATATGAACATAATAAAGAGAAGTATATCATTAGAGAATTGCAAGGTAGGTACTATGGGGACACAAGGAGGAAAAAACATTCTCCTAGAGAGAAAACAAGGAGATCCTAGGAGTTTGAGCATAAAGTAAGTTGGAGAGATGGTAGGCAGTGAATTCAGATTGCAGGGTCAGATTGTTTAGCACTGTAGTCTCTTGCAAAACTTGGGTTTTGCTCTGAGTGAAGAAGAATGGCAGCCTTAGGAGGGTTTGGAGCCAAAGAATGAAATCATCTGGTTCACCTTTCAGCAAAATCAACAGTGACTGTGTTGAGAATAAACTAAAAAAAAGAGACAAGACTATAAGCAGGGCAGGCATTTGAGACGCCAATGCACTTACATGGGAGAGATAGAAATGGTGAGAACCAGAGCAGAAGTCATGGAAAGAAGGAAAAGTTATTTTAAAATAAATTCCAAGCTTGTGGTCAAGATAGTGGTGTAGGTAAATGTGGTACTCACATCCTCCCACTACCACATCAAAATTACAACTAAACTACATAGCACCCTTCATTGAGAACTACCTGAAATTTAGCTGAATAAAAGTCCTATAACTAGGGATATAAAGAAGCCACATGCAGACTGGTTGGACAGGCAGGGATGCAGATTGGGCTGCTCCCACACCCGTGTGTGTTGGATAAAGTCCCGGAGGGTTATCTCCACCGTGGAGGTTATCTCTGAGGAGTGAAGTGTCCCAGCCTCACACCTGGCCCCTCAGTCCATGGTTCAAGCATCTGGAAGAGAAGTCTCCATAACTTCTGGCTGGAAAAGCCAGCAGGGATTGCAGCTGAGTGAGAAGGAGGGCTGCTGGGGCCACAGGCGTTCCTCTTAAAGGACCCATGCACAGACTTACTTGGACTCTTGCTCTGAGCTCCAGCACTGCATCAGCAACTCAAAAGGTGTCAGATATGTACTTGAAGAACTGAATTATCTGGCATATGGGAGAGAGCTGGAGGGTCAGAATTCTCCCAGACAAAACTCTGACAGAGGCCATTGTTCCTTTTCTGAGCCCTTCCTCCCATTTTCCCCTCCACAGAGCCAGCAGGCATGTGCTACATCTGTGTCGCCATCAACCTGGCTATCACTTTTCCCGACTCTGATGATTCTCTGAGATGCTGCCCCTCCCAACTTGCAGACCTAATCCAAGCTGTTTCCAGTGGCTTTTCCATAAGAACAGTCTATCTTGGTTCATGCTTCAGATGTTACTAACATCTCTCAAACAAGCAACATCTGGCCTCAGCATGCCTTTTAACCTCTCATTAAGGGGGCCTAGGCCCAGCACTAGTGACAGCCAGCCTTGATTCGCAGCTTGGACTCTCCTGGGCACCTCCCATCCCAGCATAACTAGCAGTCATATGTAGATTATTTTGTAGCTCATGCTGGTGGCCTTGAGTAGAACACAGGCAGCAGCTGTTCTTGGTCTGCACCTCCAGGAAGACTACAGAGCCAGAGAAACCAGTGAATAGCTTAAGAGGAAATGACACAAATGACTAAATACAATAATGTGATAAAGGGTATATTAATACCAATATAAAAGACAACATTATTAACAATAATTTTGTACAATGCATGTTAAAAATATAAACAGCTTAATGACATTTGTAGATCAATAGTTAAAACATTTCCAGAAGGGTGGGCTGTAATCAGAATTGTGCTTCAGAGGGTGATATCCCACGTACAATAAATTTAGAGAGTGAGATGGGATGGCTAAACTGATGAGCATTTTGAGAAACTACATGAAGTTATGAGGTCTTAAAATGATCGTTTCCATGGAGATCAATAAATAAGAAAAATAAAAATATGATGCAGGGTTTGGTTACTGCTTATTTTGGGATCATAGAAAAGCAGATTCCTAATTTCTAATCCTGGTGAATGCCATTAAAAGAATTAAAGAAGTCAGAGGAAATAACTGGAATGGGAAATACAATAAGCTCTGTTTAAATATGTTGAACAAAGCAAGACAAGCAAGTGGAATGGGTCTTAATCAAGGAAAAAGATGGACTTAGAGGAACTATCTATCCCTGGTATACATTAGGTTGAGGGACAGATTGTTTCATTGGTCACTGAAGTAAATTAAAAGAAACACAGGGAAGTATGGATGGACTATCCCAAGTATTTAATATGTTAAATGTCAAGGCTGTTGTCTAGGCCTGTGTATGTGTTTATGAAGGAAGAAAGAAAAGGTGAATTATTTCATGAATCAACCTGACAGCCCATGCCCCCTCTATCCTAATATTGCATAAGGTGGTCAGGTATAAAATGTGGAGCTAAAGTCAAAGTCCAAGGGTTCCTTCACTACTTATTTTTCTTAGATATGAGAATATTAAGCATTCTGGAATATAAGGCATTACTTAGAATTTTATGGGATTCTGGTTGGCATAATATCATGAGAAAGTACATTATTCAAAATGCAGACCATCATAAATATAAAATAATAATTTGTTTTTATAATATACAGATTTTCTTCTAATATTTACTTCAAATATATTACATGAATAGTATATTATTTTCATCATTAGCAATTGTCCTTTCAGCAATTAATACTGTAATGGCATAGTTTTGTGATCAATTCAGTCGCTGCTACTACCCAGTAATTTCAAGAACTGCATATATATGTGTGTGTGTATGTGTAGTTTTTGATATTATTAAAAATCTCCTTTGTTAAAGATGTTTATGTCTTTCTAAAATTAGATGAATAAATAGTAATATATAATGATGAAGAAAGTCATCAGGAAGATAGAAGATTAACCTTTACTTCTGATTTAATTTTAATTGATTTGTTATTTGATTTCCATCTAAAATAAAAACTTTAAAATCTTATTCTTAATAAATAAAAATTTATTTTACAATGTCATTCAGTTAAGCCACACTAAGTTTAAAAGGAAAAGGTAGGATAAGATTTTTCTGAATGTATTATTAATAGCATTTCTCGTAATGATTAAATTGACATTTTATGGTGTGAAAAAAACTGCTTTTGTTCTTTGTGGAGTGCTCAGTGTCATTCTCCTTTTGTCAAAAGTAAATTAAATGGCTCAAAGAGGCTTTGTGCAGAAATATTTACTTCTTTATTATGTTTTGAAAGGTTGGTAATATAGATAGCACCTTTCTTTGTAGTAGGCAGATAATAATTCTGACAAGAATGTTAGCAGAGTTGTTAGCAAGGCTAAATGCAAATAATATGGCTAAAATCCTTGCATGAGAATAACTAGCACAAGTGTGATCCATTAGTACCATATATTTAAGGTTTACTTATACTACTTCATTCAAGAAAAGGTATTTGATAAAGTTTCAAATTTAAAATAAACTTCCATTTGTGTTCTGAAGTATTTAAAATTAGTCTAACTGGCTTTCTTTCTCTTCTTAATCAATACTTAATGATTTTAGAATGATTTAAGAAATAGATTTATTTTAATTCAGTGAGACTCTAATGTCTCTTACCAGTATAACTAAAAAGACCTATAACAAATAAAACTGAAACAAATCCACTCCAGATGCTTTATTTTTTTGAAGTATCATGGGGTATTGCATGAAACTTCACAATGATAGGCAAAACTCTGGGAAAAATATTACATATAAGGTTTTCAGCTTATGAATCCCCCATTTATTTTACCTATTTAATCATTTTTACTTTTATTTGTACTCAATATTATTGATTCATGAACCCAAAACTTTTAAAAATAAAATTCACTATTTGCCCAAGCTAATAAATGATTAAATGTTTATAATGTTTAGTCTAGAATTCATGAATTCATGAATTCATGAATTCAATGCAATAATCAATACTGTTTCCTGTTATCTTCAGGACTAACTTGATCTTATTATTAAATAATGATGACAAAGATTTATTTGGAGTCTTTAAATTTCAAACATTATTTGGGGCAGTAATATATAGGAATGTTTCATGACATATTTTTCCACTTCATGAACACTTATACTGTATATTTTATTTGGGAGGAATGAAGAGAAAAAGAAGAAAAGATATATGCTGAAGAACACAATTTATTAAACATGAATTAAGACCTGATTTTGCAATGACATTGTCAGCTGTTCAAACCACTTGAAGAAATTTTCAATTTAGTTCTCATAGAAGATGGTTAGTGAAAAATCTAAAAGCTAGAAGATTGTTCAGTATTTAGAAACATGAATGAAAAATTTTAATTGGAAAAGACAAAATTGAATCTTCTGAATGTTATGTCTTTTATTTACTAGTAGTCTTCTATGTATAAGAAGTGATTAAGATTTTCTGGCATTTCTTCAAAAGAGCAAACATTTTTTCAGGGACTCCCACATACTTCTAATACTTAATAAAGTCTCATATTACAATACAGATCAGTTGAAATATCTTTTCTCTGAAGCAAGAATTAGGCACTTTTGTTACAGAACCCCTGGGCTACTCCAATTGAAAACAAACCCATGGGCTCTTTAGTTAGGGGCCCGATTGCCCACCGCCAAAATTATAATTCTCAATACCAGAATTCAGTGAAAAGAAAAAAATTGTTTACTTAACAGTTATATAGATTTAGTTATTTGCGGATTTCTATTGTTAAGTCTTATGTTCTTTAAAACACCCTTAAACACATATCCTTGCCTCCCCCCTACCAAACCAGGCTAGTTTTAAAAAAGTTAGAGGAACCGTTTCCCTACTTTCCAAACACAGTTCAGCTTTACCAGCAGCTGCCAATCACTCAATTCTGATTGGGGAGGTCCTTTCTGTGCTGTGGTGCCCTCCAGCTCTCAATGCAGAACCGCGTGGATTCTCAGCCTCCTTGCAAACTGCCTTCTTCCTGCAAACCGCATGGATCCCCTCTCCTCAAAACCGCATGGCGAGAGCCTCTTAAAGCAGCCTGGAGACCCCTTCTCCAAGCCACATGGAGAAGGCCCTTTCACCAAGCCACGTGGAGGGAGCACACGAGAGAGCGAGAGAGTGAGAGCCAAAATGTCCGCAGCTGCTTATATATCCCTGACTGCGTCCTCTGACACAGTGGGCGTCGCAAACAGTTCTGACCATTCACAGAACCCTACGCAGGCTCTGTGTGCTTTCTCCATACCGTCCCCTGGTTCAAGACTCCTCCCATCTACCTGAGGCTTTGGATGCACTATAGCCATTTTGCATAAAAAAAGACACTAGCCACCAGCCTCAGGCATGTGGAGGCATTTTAAAAGCTGCTTCCTTTTCCCCATCCCCCAGCCGCAAACTCTGGGGTTTTTTGGAACACCCCTGTTTCTGTAACACTTTGAATATAGGAGCAATCTTAATGAGTATTGATTGAGTGAGTGACTGACTCTGTGAGTGTGTGCATGTGTGTGTATAAGTGAAGTGGATTGGGAGAGGAGAGAATGCTAGAAGAAAACATTGATTATGCACCTAAGCAATCCACAACACTCTAAGAAGAAAAATTTATTATTACAATTTAAACTTTTAAACTTATATTTTCTTCTTTTAAAGGTTAAATAAATGGTGCTCAAGACTTTCTAGTATGGTGCCCCAGGTGGCACAGACATGGGTAAGAATCAAGTCCATTTATATTTTACTCCACAATATCAACTTGGAGTTGTAGTACTAGTTCTATTGAATGATGATCTGGAGATAAGAGCAGTATAGAAATATCTTAAACTTCTCAACTCTAGAAAACTAAGAGTTTTAAAAATCACTGTTTTGCTAACTTGATTAATTTTGAATATAAGCTTATTAAAATATTGTTATAATTTATACTCGATGAAACAAAGTGATTAATTTGGATAAGTGTAACTTAGTGCTTTATAATTTCATGAATGCCAAGAGAAATCACAAAATATTGTGTTAGAGGAATCTATGTGATTTCTCATTCAGAAAAAAATTTCACCTTTACATTGTTCTTTAACTAAGAGCAAACTCATAAAAACTATTCTGCCAGGGATCTATTACTTTTATAAGGGCAAAATGACATTTACCCTGGAGAAAATCACATTTGGAACATCAGCATTTGAAAGCTGAAATTGTGGGATAATTTTAATTTCACTTTTAGCTGAGTATGACAGTGACTCTCTGCAATTATCTTTAAATTCTAGAGTTTTTATTTTTTGAGCTTCCAAGATTTAGATGTCCATACTTATTTTGAGTCATGGTGGTAGCCCTATTACAGATTTAAATCTGTGCTTAAGTCCTATTTTTCTTGCCTTGACATATCCCACCCAGCTGAGCTATGGTATTGGTTCATTGTAAATCACAGTAGAAAGAACAGAATGAAAGGTTCTGAATAAATTAAGTTAATTTTTCTTGTCTGTGCTCCTAGACAAAAGGAACCTGAAGCTTCAAGGGAAATTCTCTATCACCTACAAACTCGCTATGGGCATACTCAATATACTGGGTAAGGGATATTCCAAGGAAGATATTTACTACAGAGTTCTTTGTTTTAAGTTAAATATTTTTGATCCACTACATTTATGGATTCAAAAAGAATTCAACACAAATTAAATTATTCTTCCATGTTAATCAGTCACCTCTGTTGCCTTCAGGACGTCATTTAAGGAAAAGCAAATAACAGCCCCAGAATTAGGTAATGAAAACTGCCCTCCTTTCAAACAAGTTATTCAAGGAAATTTGTTTGGTCCAGCCAATACTGGGTTGTTAGCTATTGTCTTCTGTACTAACCTGCCTTTCACTGGCTTCTCCTTCACATGGATGAATTCCTACACCCTCTTCTCCTTGAACTGCTTATATACAGCTTCCCCCTCCCCCCTTTGTTTCTCCTCTTACCCTTTTGTTTGACCAGTTTGACCAATGTTGATACCAACTTTTGATAGTTTCCCCAGTTAATTAAAGTAATATTTAATAATTTTTAAATACAGACATTATTCCAAGTTTTCTACATAAATTATTTTATTTCATTCATATGACAACTCTTTGAAGTAGACAGTAATTTCAGGAAATACCCATCACAATTTTCATTTGTAATTAAAGTTTACTTTGGTGTTCCATTTCTGTTAAATCTCACCAAAGTTTTTCCATCCGCTCTTACACTAGCTCTTAAAGTTACCAATAGATGGTCCTCAGAAGAGTTACACATCATCCTTCAGGGATGGGTTGTAAGACTAGACATGGGTAAGTGTACAAACTCATAGAAAGGGATATAAAAAATAATTCTCCACCAACTCAGGTTGGTCATCCTGATATGTCAAGTTCACAGGTTCAATCCCCAGTCAGGGCATATGCAAGGATAAGCCAATGAATAAATAAATAAGTGGAACAACAAAAATGGGTGTCTTTTTCTCTGTCTCTGTCTGTCTCTCTCTCTCTCTCTCTCTCTCTCTCTCTCTCTCTCTATCTCTTTCAAACCATGAAATTTAAAAAAATATATAAAATTATCTAGTTTGACTATGCCATCCCAGAGAAGTCGTCGGCAGCCGTCCGTCTCGAGAGACGATGGTAGATGGTGTAGCTTCTTAAGGGTCTATCTGCACCGCCGAGAATGGCTGTGCAGTCCGACTCGGGAGTGACACGGTATCTGTCTCCTCCCGTGTTGAATCGACATCTTGCGATGACGCTGGAGTGTCCTCTCCAGTGAAGCTGAAGCTACAGAGCCTGGGCAGGGTGATATGGAGGGTCTGCTGTTGCCCATGCAGCAGACCCCCCCTCTCTTCGCAGCTGAAGGGTCCAAGGGAAAGACGAGTCAATACAGCTTGGTTTCAGGTGCGCCGCAGGAGTTGCCGGTGTTGACTACAACGTCAAACCGCCTTAGGGACTCCGGCTCCGGATTTTCTGTCGGGGTTTACTCCCTTAGCCTTTCCCCTGAAGAGGTATGCCGCAAGGCAGCGGAGGTTTTTTGGAGTCAGAGTTTTCCTTCTCTGATGTGCCCTGACTGGAAGATCGAACCAGCGACCCTTAGCTCGCAGGCCGACGCTCAATCCACTGAGCCAAACCAGCCAGGGGCTTCCCAGAGAAGTACTGCTCCTTGATTTATCATTGTTGCTTTAGTAAATCCTGTCCTTACACATTATATAAACTTATCATTCAAAATGTGATTATTTAGATTTTCACAAATCATCTTCTTTGGTACCCTGTGTGGCTGTATACATGACACCTCCCTTTGAATGTACACATTCACCTCAATTTATGCAAAACTGAACACAGGGTCTTCTTTCACTCTCCATCTGCATACATTTGTCAGTAGGGTCATTCTACATATTGTATATTATACATATTGTAGGGTAAAGTTACATATTGTATTAGGGTTCTCCAGAGAAAGAGAACTAATAAGATCTAGTATATTGATATAAATGAAAGGAGGTTCATTATAAAATTAACTATGTGATTATAGAAGCTGAGAAGACTCATGACCTACCGTCTGCAAACTGCAAAACCAGAAAAGCTAATGGTGGCAATTTCAGTTGAAGTCCAAAGGCCAAGAATCAGGACCACTGGTGGCTGAGGGCTGGAGAAGATGGATATCTCAGCTAAACCAGTGATCAAATTTGCATTTCTGTAATTTTTTAAATTTATTTTCAGATGACACCCAATCAATTGGATGATGCCTACCTGCATTGGTGAGGGTGCTTTTATTTATTCAAATGCTAATGTCTTCTAAAAACACCTTCATCAACACATCCAGGAAACATATTTTACTGACTTTCTGAGTATACCTTAGCCCACTGAAGTTGCTATAACTAATATCCTCATCCACATTGTTTTTTTTTCCGCCATTTTCTTTATCAATAAACTTTTTACATTTACAATCAAATTTCTGTCATTTTTTTTTATCCCATTATCAGAGTCTCAGGTAAGAAAACTACCACCTATTATCCAGATTTTAGGATCTTCTTAAGTGCTATTTCTGCCTCTGATCTTCCCCCAATATAACTTACTCTCCATGACAACATACATAGCTTTGATAATAACCCAATCTCTTCTCTTAACTGAATTTTACTCTGTGACCTTCAATGGCATCTTAGATTCTAACCATATTTATTTTTATTGTATTATTCCCTCTTTTAATTTTAAAGCAAAGATCTACTACTCATCTTTCAGGAAACAGCTATTCTAATGAATATCCCTGTTTCACTGTGTGAAGTTAACAGTTTGCCTTCTTTGCTGTGGTAGACCAGTAGATTTTACAGTCATCACTTAGAAAACCAAGTGACAATATAATTATTTTTTATAAGTATATCATCTTTTAAAAGTGAAAATTTCAATAGATCCTCTCCCGTTTTATGTGAATTACTAATTATGATTATTAGGACTTAGAACGTGTAAAATGTTTAGAAAATTTTATTTTCTTAGCAGTTTGTGCTTGAATTCTCTTGAAGTAAAAGACAAATTGTGAAGCTTTGAGAATTCCTCTGAGGTTATAAGTTGGCCTGAGGCTGGCCTTGTGTTATATATTTCATAGGAAGTGATTTCGCATACTAAAGGAAACAGGTCAGACGTACAGTAAGAGCCTCAGGATGGTGGTAATAGAGACTTTGGGTAGAATAGAAATACTTATTGAGGATTAATTAAATAGTTCTCTTTGTTGTGAGCAATGATCTGTCTCCCCTAAGATATTTTCAATAAGCTCTATAGGCTTACTCACTAGAGTAGATATTTTATATGAAGAATCACTGAGGCCTAATTATTTCTTGGAAGCCAAAGCAATAACACTGGACTTTGTAGAAAAATATTTTCACCTCTATCAGTGTAAAGAGGAAAATCACACTAAGTGAAATATTTCCGTACATATATTTATATAGAAATGGCTATGGATATAGATATGGATATTGATATGGATATCAGAACATTCCAGTACTTTTAATTTTCTAGGACAGACAAGCCAAAGAGTGAATTGTGATGGCTTTTCTGCAGTATTTGGATAAAGGTGTCTGTTCCTGAGTAAAATTTCAGTGTAGCAGCAACGAACGTTTGAGTTATGTCAGAAGGACTAGTAAACTAAAAGCTAAAAAATTTACTTAAGAGAATAAATAATAAATTGCAGAAATAGCAGTGTAAGCAAAGCCAGAATGTTCTTACTTCATGCACATACAAACACATGAATAAAATCATGGCCTAAGTATTAGTTACCCGTTACTTGGCAAAACTCAAGAGGATGCTATCATTTCTGTTTTACAAATAACTAAGGATGAAAGGAGCTAAATGTTATCCTAGACTATACACAAAATAACAATGTAAACATTCTAGAAAGAATTTCTTTGATATAAGATTTGTCTGAGTACAATATCCATGATTTTATCACAATGTTATCAAATAATAGTGAATATATATGTTCCATCAAATTTCATTTTGAAACAACCTACAGGAGAGCCCAATAAGCCTTATTTATAAATGCAACAAAGTTATAAAGGTGGCTTCTCTGATAGAGAAAATATACATTTTTCCTGAAAAATATTAGTCAATAGACTAGTTTATCTTTCTTCAGTTACCTGCATATGTTATTGAATATATTTTGTCATATTCTAAAACATTGTATTAGAGTGTCCTTATGTATTAGATTTCCTTAGTGAATTTTTATTCTTCATTTCCTCTCCTCCAGGTTCTCAGGTAAATAAAGTTATTAAAGGCTAGAGAGATGAATTTGGTTTTCTAGTAATCTTTCTTTTTCCAATTGTAATACAAACTTTTGTGAAGTCAACTGGAGTACTTTGTTTGAAGTCCTCAATAGTTGTTCTCCCTGTGAATATTGTCAAAACATTAGCTATACTACATTTAACACTTAGATTTACTTGTGATTTATTTAGTAAGGCCTGGAAAATACTGGTCACAATATTTAAAGCTTTTTTTTTTTAATGTGAATAAAATTGATTGAAAGTGTATAACTGACACTTGGCAAAAGAGCTAATAGAAGAAGATTTTCAGAACTTTCCAAGAACAAAATGTGCAGGAATCAAGAAACATAACTGGTTGGTACAAAATAAACAGGGGGACTTCAAAAATATATAGGAAATAGAGAAGCCAAAGAACTTATATGCATGACCCATGGACATGAACTAAGGGAGGCAGTGATTACTTCAGGGAAAGGAGGTACTGGGCAGAGGGGGGCAAAAGGGAAATAATTGGGACAACTGTAATAGCATAACCAATAAAAGTATATTTTTGTGCAGCCGATACCAACAATGTGCAGAGCATCCCATACATAAAAATGCTGGCCCAGCCGTCATGCCTCTCCCAGAACAGAAGGGAAAGCTTTTGGCTCTTAACTCAAATGTGCCCACTTATTGCAATCAATGGTTAGAGAAAGTCCAAATACTCAATTCTAATCCTTCACAACCAGTGCTATTATATCCTAATCTAAATTATAACTGCTACAGTGATTGTTTCATTCTTTGATTACAGGTTGCACTACGAGGAGGCAGTGATACAGGTATTCAATGATTATTCTAATGGACTCTCCATAAAGTGTTTAGCATAATAGGGCAAACGCAGTCCATAATGTCATAGACTTTCTTCTGTATATTTAAATAATGCCAGCAAATGACTTTTTAAAAGATTTTTTAAATTCTTTCATAGAAAAATAATCCTTTTAGATAGACATTTTTTGTTATCATAGACTTCAGAGTAATTATATCAAAAGCAATAATTATAATTATTATTATAAAGATTGACACTGTTTTAGAATGCATCATGTTAGAAACAAGAGGGAAAGCCAAAGCATATTTAGTGACTCAGACAGTCATTTTCTCCAAATGTAATTAACCATTTATATTAAAAAATACACTAATTATGCAAAATTATTTCATTGCTCCTAAGGGGGAAAGACAAAATATTTATGTATTTCAGAAAGACATTCCTTCACTCTACTTAGATTATAGATCTAATTGAATTTACTTATATAGCTTAAGTGAAGGACATATTTCTGTTTTACCAATGAAAATTGTCATTTCCTTCAATAAAAGATATAGGGATTTCTCCTTGTTGTTATAGTTGTTGTTGTTGTTCTTCTTCCTCCTTCTCTTTGTTTTTATTAAAAATGATGCTTTTATAAACTCAGAAAATTTCAGTTTTCAGTGAGACAGTGCACATCATTTCACCAGTTCGAACTGTCAAAAGACACAGGCTGTACCTTAATCATTATATGATGATCAATGCCTGCTCTGTGTCTGGTTCTCAGATGTTCTAAAAATTGCAGTGTTATCGAACTTGTGATTGAGGAAATTGAAACCTAAAGAAAGAAGCTGTTTATCCAAGACCTTTTAACCAGTGATAAAATGAGCTAGACTCAAGTGCTAGCTTTTGGAACATTGTTAGTTCATTACAATTTCTACTGTAAGTATTAAGATTCAGGTAAGTTTTAGTATGGTGAAGCAACAATGTTTTACTTTTATTACAAAGATATTATTTACTGCTTGTAAATGTGAATGGATAACAAATAGAGACTTATTTTAGCCAGATGCTGAAACTGCCAGCAGTGAGAACCACAGTGTTTACAAGTTCTCTAAACTTTGCCATATACTGTACAATATAATTTAGTGTGGCTGGCAAGTCTGAATTAAAAGATAAATGGGAACTTCCAGCCAAGATGGAGGCTTGGACTGACATGCTCTGTCTCCCTCCACAACTAAGAAGGATTACAACTACCACAAAACCAGGAATAACCAGAAGATCCAGAAAATAAAACTACATAGAAGTCCAACATATGAAATTATAAATAAGTGGTGCTTGTTCAGGTGGGTAGGAGGGGCAAAACTGGGCTGAGAAGTCAAGCTTTGCTGTCGGTGGCAGCAGCGGCAACAGCGGCGGGACTGCGAGAAAGCCAGGGAGCAGTCCTGGCTGCAGTCGAGACCCATCAGCTCACGATTCTAACGCTGGGGAACACAGACCCCCATTACCTCAGACTGTGAGGCCCAGAGGGTGTGGGGATGGAGGAAGAGACTCCCAGTCTCTCAGCAGAGAGTAACAGTAGGAATCCATCTTAGATCTCCACTCCCACACAAAGCACCACAGTGTGGTGAGAAGGGTCGCTAGGTTGTGACAAGTGCTCAGGGCTCTGCACCTGATAGCGTAGGAGGTGTGACAGCCCCACCCAAGAAGGAAAGATAAACGAAAATTGTCAGGATGGCAGGAATAATGATTGAAATACCAACCATGCAGCGAAACAAAAAGCAAATACGGGAATTAACTAAAGAACAAATAGAAAATCTTCCTGAGGCTCAGTTCAGAGCCACAGTCATAAGGCAGCTTAAAGAATTAACAAAAGATATTGAATAAGACGGGGAAAGAATAAAGGCTAGTCATGCTGAAATGAACAAAAACACATACAAGACAAGTGGTGAGGAAATGAAACCAGGGATCAAATCAACCAATAAGAACATAAGGAAAGAACAAACAGTCAACCAGTGCAGAAAGAGGAAACAAAAAGTGAGGAATATGAGGAGAGGCTCAGAAACCTCTGGGACAGCTATAAGCAAGCAAACATTAGAATTATAGGGTTGCCAGAAGGTGAAGAAGAAGAACTAGAAATTGGAAAATTATGTGAGAAAAATAATGAAGCAAAACTTCCTTAACTTGGGTAAGGAAATAGACTTACAGGTCTGGGAAGCACAGAGAGTTCCAGAAAAACTGGACTTAGGGAGAACCACACCAAGACACATTATAATCAAAATGTCAAAAATTAAAGATAAAGAGAGAATCTTAAAAGCAGCAAAAGAGAAGAAAAGAATTATGTACAAAGGAATCCCAATTAGACTATCCACTGATTTCTCAAAGGAGACTTTACAGGCAAGAAGGGACTGGTAAGAAATATTCAAAGTAATTAAAATCAAAAGCCTACAACCATCATTACTCTATCCAGCAAAGCTGTCCTTCAGAATAGAAGGGCAGAGAAAGTGCTTTCAGGACAAAGTAAAACTGAAGGAGTTCATCAGATCCAAACCACTGTTATATGAAATGTTAAAGGGACTCGTTTAGAAGAAGGAGGATCAAAACTATGAACATTAAAATGAAAATTGTATCACAACCAACAACAGAAGCTAGGGAATTGAAACAAAGGCAAACTAAGTAGGCAACGAGAGTTAAAAAAGAATTATAGGTATGGGGAACATATTGGGGGGAGGTCAGCAGAGAGGGGGAAGAGGGAAAAGGGAGGGAGATGATGCATGAATTAAGAAGCATAGTAGGAGGGAATGGAGTAGACAGAAAGAGGTTGAGAAGAACTATATGTACAACCGATGGGCATGGACTAAAAGGGGGGGGACAAATGGAGGGAGAGGGGTCACAGGGTGGAGGGGAGCAGAGGGAAAAAAATTGGGAAAGCTATAACAGCATAGTCAATAAAACATATTTAAAAAAGAAAGATAAATGGGATCTCCCTAATTCCTTTGGTGTTTGCCTAAGTAAAAATATTGGAAGGACAGAAATAATTGGCAATTGGTACTTTCTGAAATTGACAGGTTGAAAACCAGAGGTAAATGAGTTATCTGTTTGCAGAATGCTAACTAATTTAATTGAAACTTTAATTAAAAGAACATCAAAGTGCATATTTCCTTCTAATAGACAGCACCTGCAACATATGAAAATGATTTGTTTGGACTGCTAGATTTTCAACATTATAGAAGCAATTGACTGCACACATATGCCCATTAAAGATACTTTCTGATGAACAAATATATAGGAACTGAAAGGCGATTCATTCCTAAAAAATGTTGAAAAATGACACATTCTTTGAAAGGAAAATTGTTTGTGATATCTAATACAGAAATATGAACATTATAAACATCCTCCCCGAGTTATACTGAGATTGGACACAATAATTAGTGTTCAGGTTTAATAAGTTGTGTTTTCTTTTTTTAGAATATTTAGTAAAAAGTTACTTGGGAAAATCACCTCAATAACACAGACTTATTACACTATATCTTGAAATAAATATCATAAATTACACTCGCTTATTTTTAAAAGTATGTGAGTACTGTATTACTCAATATGGTAATTTATTACCAGAGGCCTCATACACCTGCCAAAATACAATTCAATATGCATGATCTAATTTTATTACAAAGAAAACTTCTAGAAAATCTCAAAACATCTAGTATTAAATCTACCCACTGACATAAAAGTAGAGCTCTTAAAAATTAATATTTATATATATTAATAGAGATGAGAAAATGGTAAATATTAAAGACAATATTTTTATATTACCAAAAAGAGACAAATGTAATTATTGTATTATTGTATGTATTATAATGTATTACATTAACAAAATAGATAAGGGATTTTAATGCTGATTATAAGGGAAATGCTTTAATTATCTAAATTAATACAATTATTTTTAATTCTACATTTTAAAATTAAACAGTTTGAAATTTTTTAAAAATGAAAGTTATGTCTAAAAATATCAGGTGCATAATGTAATTATTTCTCTAGTCATAAATTAAAAACAAGACCGAATGTAAAAAGAGATAAAATCTCAAATATAATTTAAATTTATTTTAAATAATTCTTGCATGTCACTTAGAAACCTGATGAGCTCCAAAATGGTAATTTTGTAAGTACCAACAACACAGAGAAAAACTATTATAAAGAGGGACACACAAAGCAGAGGATAGAAGGATAGAAAGAGTGGGAAAAGAGCCAGAGATGAGATAATTCAGGTAAATCAACATTAACAAAGAAGAACTGAAGATTAAAGTTATTTTTTTTAATTCTAAGTACAACAATAACCTTAAATTTTGCCTTATATATTTGAATATCTCAGATAAAGACACAATTTCCCTAAATTTCTTAGGTAATTGATTAAAGTGTGCAATATGTAATGGTATGATGAAAAATATTATTTAAAGTAACTACAAAGTCTATGAATATATGATTTTAATATATTTTTAATTAGGTGATGAGAATAGAATACTTTTTTGTTAACTCCAATTTTTATTTCCCCCATTAATTTTTTATAGTAGATTTTATTTTATGAGCTAAACTTTTTTCAGTTGATATTGAATAAGCTTACATTCAAACTTCTACTATGTACATTGAGTAAGCCATCACTGGCTTTAATGTGTATGTAAACCCATTATGTACAGTAGTCCCATTGTGTTACCTCCTTGATTTCTCTCCTTCATTAGCTGCTACTTTCACTGATTCTGTCTCTGGGCCTATCTCTTAGTATCCTCTACCAATATCCCAAAACCAACTATATTAATATTAAGTGTTTTTCTAAGAAACTGTTAAGAATTTTCACATTTACCATCTCTGCTTGGATTGTCATTTCTTTTCCTTCACCTTCCCCATATTTTTACTTTAATATCTTCTTCTCATCCTTCACAATAATGTTCAATCATCTCCACCAAGATGCTTTCCCTAATTATCCAGGTGGAGGTAAATGTAGCACATCTGTAATTCTATAGCATGCTTTATACTCTTACTCCACAAATAGTGAATCAGTGAACACACTGTAACAACCCGGTGGCTAATTTCTTAGAACTCGGAGACTTTTTAGGGTCTACTTTTGCCCTTAAATTCTAACCTGGCCATATTACCTTTTCAAAGCTTTTTAAATTGACCCTATGGAGAAACCACTTAGCCAATCCCAGCTTCACCCTCGGAGACCGTTTCTCAGACCCAAAACCCTCAGCCTGGGCCTATTACTCAGGAACTTGCACTGCCCAGCTGTAGCACAGTGCTCCACAACAAAACTTTCTTCAGTAATAAAAATGTTCTGTAGCTGGACAGTCCAGGGTAGCAACCACTAGCTACATGAGCTCACTGAGCACTAGAAATGTGGCTATTGCAATAATGGAACTAGATTTTCTTTTTTAAAGCATAATTGAAATTTAAATAGCCACATGTGACTAGTGGCAATTGCATTGGACTGCTTATGTGTAGAATCTTGGATGCAGGTTTAGGTAGTTTACATGTAAATTAATTACTTGATTCAGTTATGTCTTAAAAAATGGGATAGGAAGATCTGCAACTAGGAAAGAACATGACCAAAAGATTACTGGAAGGCATAAAAGAAAAGAACATCCCTTCATATTTCTCATCTTTATCATAACAAGATGGGGCTATGTAATTACTTGAGTTACATTCCACTTTAAATTTGCAAGATGCTGTTATAATCCACCCATTTTTTTTACTCATTAGTTCATCTATTCTCTCACTGGTAATTTATCCAGCTGATATGTGTTTTGAGGTCCTACAAATGCATTCTTCAGTATGTTAGAAACTGGAGATATAAAGATTTTATATATCAGAATTTGGATTATAAACTGAAGAACTTCTTTTTTCTAATCAGAACATTTTCTTCCATATTGAAAAAATAAGATACATTCCTTTCTTCTGTGTCCTTTTTTTTCCCTATTTTCACATTAGCTTTTCAATGCTCTGTCTATATTTAATAAGGAAGTACAAGATCTGTCCAGAACAAATCTAGCCATTGTAAATATAATGAGAATGAGAATGGTTTGAGCAACATCAGTGTAACCCAGAAGCCAAGGAGAGTGGACTGGAATGTGCATGCATGAACAATGACAACGTCAATGTACTAATCAGGGTGGTAGACTACATTGAGTGAGCATGTGTACTGTGTGGCTGTTGCGTTCAAAATGATTGAGCAAGTAGAGCCATGAATCTGCTTCAAATTTTCCATTAAGCTTGATTATTCCCCCACAGAAACTATTCAGATGATTCAAAAGGCTTTTGGGGATGATGCAATGAGTGCAGCACAAATGTCTCAAGGAAGGCTGAGAATCTGTTTAAAATGATTCACATTCTGAAAGGCCAGCAACTGAGAATGTTGAACATGTACTGGATGCAATCAACAAAGATCGGTGACCCAGGTGATTCAGGGCCACCTACAGCCCATATATGGTGCTCTGCTACTTCTGGATTTCCCCAAAATCACCTTTGAATGTGAAGAGATTTCAGAGCATCAGTGAGATTCAGGAAAATACAACGGGGTAGCTGATAGTGATTCCAACAAAGGATTTCGCAGTATTTTGAACAGTGGAAGAGACCCTGAGGGAAATATGTGAGGTCTCAAGGTGACTTCTTTGAAGGGACTGGGACGTCATTGTCCTATGTACAATGCTTCTTGTATTTTGTACCTTCTTCAACAACTGTCTCTATTTTTCATAGTGTATGGCTGGATGCTTTCTGGACAGACCTCCTATGCCTGCCCATATTTTACTTTATTTTTGGCTCTACAACCATAATTTTAAAATGTATAGGTAAATGCCATGGACCTCTTTTCCAAATCATGTCTATAGCATATATTAGCAATGTGACTTTGTGCAAGTTACTTCTTTGAATTTCAGGATATTGTATGCAGTACATAAAGTAGGATATAGCAATAATGTACATACACACATACCATGTCCTGACAACTTCAGATCCTGTACTCTTAATCATTGCACTATTTTAATCACCATACTTTTCTGCCAATTAAATTATACATATAGAAAATACAACTAGCCATGTGTCAGACACATATTAGACACTGACAGAGTATTATTTACTTATTCCTCCTCTGGATATGCCTGCAGGATGTGGCTAAGTGTGCTGACAGATGGGCCATACTGTCCACATTTCAAGCCATTTACTAGCTGAATGAACTTGGGCACATTACCTCAACTTTCTTTGTATTAAAGCCACATTTAAAAAAGGGACAGTACAAGTCTCTAGTCCATTGGATTGTTGTGAGTATCAAATTGGTTAACACCCAGGGGTGGGCAAATGTAAATTTACAGCCATGAGTACACAAAACACAGAGTTTTCCCTTGTATTGTTATTTATTTATTATTGCATTACTTTTTGTATATTTGTCTTCTTATTATATTATTGTTATTATTTTGCATCCTTACTTATGATTTATATTTTAGGTAATGATGGTTGATGATTTAACCTGTTTTCCCCACCCCTGTATATCAAATGTTTAGAAGAGCATCTAAGTACTCAATAATTATTAGCTATCATCATCATTATCATAATCATCATCAAGAAACTGTTTCTGTCATTTGCTTTTAAACCTTCAGCTTTATGGGTTTAAAATGTCAGGCAATTAATATAAAATATTTTTATTTTGAGCATATAAGAATACTTGAAATATGCTATTTATCCTAAATGATCATGAGGATAGCATTGTAGTTTGGTGAAAAGGACAAAGACTTTAGAATCAGACAAATGTAGTATTACTTGTGTTACTTGCTACAAATTATTTTGCTTCTTCGATGCTCAGGTTTCTTATCCATAAAAGATGAGAATTATTGCCCCCATCTCATAGACTTATTTGTCACTACATGAGGAAAGTGTGTAAAAATCTAACACATACTCTGTCAAATAGTAAATTTGTAATAAATATTCTCCATCTTGCTATTTTAGGCAACAGTTAGTAAATGAATTTTGAGGAATTAAGATGTACACTTTCAATTATATCAAATCACATTTGTTCCATATTTTACAAGATAACCCATAATTCCTAAATATCCATGAGATCTGATCATGCATACGTAAGTATGTATTTAATAAATTGGTTTATTATCTCATTTATTCCCTTGCAAAGGGAAAACTCCAATTATAGGATCTGCATGATCCTGGACATAGTGCTGAACTGGGAGTTAGGAGCTCTTGCCTGAGTGTCCTGCTTGGTTCTCAGTTTTCTGGAGTCTATTTAAAAAGTCACAATTTTTTTTTCACTCCCTCCAGCTGTGAAGTAAGGATCATTCTTCCCCACAGGAAAATTCATAAAGTAATGGGAGATCTACAGATGAGATGTGTGCCCTTTTATCTGATAAACTTAAATTCTCTTTCTGACTCCCACACCATGTCTGAAGTACTGATAGTACCTAGGTTTGGCAAATATCAAGGGCACATATTCAGAGTCAGGACTATAAGAAAAATTTGAGCTACTTGGCTGATCCTCAAAATGACTGCATTACATGCTTTGCAAATGCATTGCTTTTCTTTTTCATAATTCCCATTCACAGCCTGGCACAGACCTAATGATTTTTCAAGGGCCAGTTTAAATGTCAACTCTCCTTTTGGCCAAAATCCACTGGCTCTGTTCCACAGAGTGAATCTCTCCATCCATCCTTTTTAATTCTATAGCATTTAATTGGTGTGATTAGGATAATGTAGAATATTTACCACGTTTTATTATGGTGCAGTTGTTTACATGTCTGTGTCCCATCCTAGACTGGGAGTTCTGTGATGGCTGAAACTTTTTTATTGCTTAAATCACAGCCGGACATATAGTAAGTATTCTACACATTTTATCTGAATTACCAGGATCTTTTTAAGTTTCTGACATTTCCTCTAAGCTAGTCACCTCAATGAAACAAAGACAATTATTAAGTGATTATATTACTGGATAAAGAATGAGTTTTTATTTTCACATTTGGTGATAATTTGGAATTTCTGATGTAGTCTGTGCTAAACTGAAGGCCATGAAATCATGGAGGAAAAAGGGAATAAATGCCCTTTTAAATTAATAAAAACTGAAACATTATCAAACTGCCAGATCAACCTATTTTGAACAGATGTGTGACTAGTCACGCAAACAGAAAACATGCATACATAATTTATATAAGTAGTGCAATATAAAAGATAGTTTGAAGTAAAATTTCATTCATGGTTCAAAACTTGATGCACAATGGTAAGCTAACTCTACCTTTAATTAAAAGTACTAAGCCAAATATCATTACTGATATGAAAAATATCAACCAATCAAGTGATGTTATATTATAAAGTTTCCACAACACAAATATTTGTTCTATAAATAAATAGCCTGAGCATTTAGTAACTGGCTGGATTACTTGTGTTCAATGCATACAATTGTTTGTATCTACATTAAACTAAATAGCTGGTTAAGTGAGTAAACTAATCTGTTTTTCTCCAAAATTGCACCCCAGGTTTTGTTCTATTCATTTCTATATGAAGGAAAATAATCTTAGGAATATAAAAAATTTGTAATATTAACTGCAAGGAATCAATACATTCTAAAAAATCAGCTGTTTAATGATCCTGGTTGTGCTGCTTTCCAATTAGTGCTGGGTCACCAATTAATTTTTTTCCAGGTGCCCAGGCTTCCTGGATACCAGCACTGGGCTCAGTTCTCTTGATCCCCTCCCCTTATGCTCCAAGCATATTAATGACTTTGACTTTGCTCAGACTTGGACAGCAGCTTTCTCAATTTAGAGAAAAAAATATCCTTTCTATTAATTTTAAGACTGGGACAAATCACAGTAAACCCAAACAGAGCTTAATTGTCATTCCTTATTAGTCATGTTCTAACAAATTCACCTGTACGCTGGCTTTCTATATCCATTATTTTTGTATTTGTTGCACATGTACTTTCTACCACAACACCTTAGGCCATCTGGGATGTTGTTCTATGACTTATTTCATCTGCAGCCATTTTTTTCATTTTCTTACTCTTTCTATTTTAAGGCTAGTTATATTTTCTATATGTCTAATTTAATGTTTTCAAATTGTTCAAGCGTTTCTTTATTAATAAGCAAAAACATCTCTTTTTATTATTCTGTGTCTAAATAAATCTAGCTTTCATAGCTACATTAGTTTTCAAGGAAATTTTGCTGTTGCTGCCTATAAATATTTATTTTATTACTCACTAATTCATTAACACAGGGTTATCTGTTTTTTCCCACTGTCATATCATTGATTCATTGTTTTTAAGGGTAGTCAGTGAATACAACAATATCTGAAGACATCATCCCATTCAATCTCAAAATGTTTTACATTATAAATTTATCTACATTTTCATTCAGGCATCTACCTATCTATTTATGTATCTATGTATCTATCTATTTCCCTAGGTGCTCATGGACTTGGGAATCAGGTTGACCATGCTTTGCATGTCAGCTTTAACTCTTCCTTGTGGAGAAATTTCTGAAAAGTCACTTAACCTCATTTAGCCTCAAATTTTTGGGGAATAAAATATGTAAGAAAATACATACCACTTTGATCTGCTTCTCCAGAAATTTTTTTGCCAATCTTTACCATCTCTTTAACTTTTTAACTGTGTGTGATTTGATTTCTTGGGCTATGTAATTCCTTGAGTTACATTCCACATATAATTACACGTATAATTAATTGTTGAAATCTAGAAAGCTTTTTGTAAAGAAGAGTGCTATTAACTATTTTGCTGGGACAATATAGGTAAACCAGGACTCTCTCAGGTAAACCATGAAGCATAATTAACCAATTGAAAGTGTACCCTGTGTTGTTCCACTTTTCTGCATTTGTTAATTTTGTCCTTTCTTTGAATGCTTTTTCCCTTCCTTTGTGATTAATGTCTTTAAACTTCTGTTCAATTCTCATCCCACAACCACATTTCAGTTATTTTACCTTTAACCAGCCAGCATTTATCTTTCTAGGCAAGTACAATCAAAATGAATTTCACATGTGTAGTCATACACTTTCTTTTGATATCACTTGCTATATTTAATTGTTATATTTAATATTATTATCTTTATTAATAGATTACTTAAAATATTTTTCTTTTAGAATATACATTTTTGTGGACATAAACCTAATCTAGTACTTCATTTTTTGTATTCTTAATGGTTTCTGGCATATAGTTAATCAATTAGCAGATGATTTTAAAATATTTGTTGACTGAATTATTAGTTTTTGTTGTTACATTTTGTCTATTTTGAGTTAATGAATAAGCTGAATTATTTTCTAAAATCACCCTATACTCTATTATTTCATGGCTTTCCAAGAGTCTAACAAATTTTTAGAAATACATATTTTTTTTAAGAACAAGAGTAAGGGAAGACAGTGACTTTCAACTACTACCAATTAATCCTCAACATATTAGATTAATGTGAACATTTAAAAAAAAAAGACTGCAATAGAAAAACATTTTAAAATAAAAAGAAAGAATGAAAATGAATCAGCAACATGTAGTCTGGCCACAAATATAGATGGGGACAAACTAACCTCTAGATGATGATTAACTGATTCAATTTCACTTCCTCCCAGAGCTCAGTTAGTTCTAACACTCTGAAAATTAATCCCACAATCAGGATGCTCATCCTGGAGGTAATAAGAGTTCCAAAATACCCTCTTCCAAAGTGAAAATAAAAGCAAAGAAAATTATTTACATTATTCCTTATTTTTGTAAGATTTCCTTTGGAAACTAAGAGTTAGAAAAGCAAAATTTTGATTGCACTTACTTTTCTTTATCTTCCCTTTTTAAAACTAACAATGATGTAACAGTACATAATGGTCTGACTCCATTTAGGACATGAATGCTGACAGTTTTTAATGTCCATAACTCCCTCTTTCCCTCTGGCACCACATCTGGGTAAGATGCTCCATCCTTTGGTTGCCTTCAGGAATGTCAAGCCAAGTAACCCTGGCTTTTGTGTGAGAACCCTCAGCCCTGGCCCACACCCTTGCCACAATAAAACCTCCAAATTAATATCTTGTCTCTGCTAAGCCATATTTAGACTAGCTTAGAAGCCTGACTTGTTCTCCATAAAAAGCTCTCCCCCAAATTATGTAAGAACTAAGTCTTTCTATATCCTCTTGGGGTGTATGTGGCATCATCAGTCTTGACTTCTGTACTAAATTTTGTATGGAACTCCATCTTGGCTCTGCAAGATTATCACAACAATGTGAGTTAAAATGGGGGACATATACATGATGGAATACTGCTCAGCCATAAGAAAAGATGAAATATTGCCATTTGCGACAACATGGATGGACCCTGAGATTATTGTGCTGAGTGTAATATGTCAACCAGCAAATGCTAAGAATCATATGATTTCACTCAGATGTGGGATATAAAAGTGAAACTCATGGACACAGAGAGCAATGTTGTGGCTGCCAGGGGGAAGTGGGGATAGGAGTGAAGGGAGGCCTAATATATAGTGATGCAAGATGTTTTGACTATAAGTGGTGGGCACACAGTGCAGTACACAGATTTAGTATAGTAGAAATGTACACTTGAAACTTTATGACCCTATTGCCCAATGCCACCACAATCAATTTAACAAAAATTAAAGGAAAAAACTGGAGCTAAAAGTCTCTGAATTTATATAGACATGTATGCTTCTGATGTGGATTATTTATTCATCAAAAACAAAAGAAAGAATTTCATGGCAGATCCCACAGATTTTAAAGGAGTATTAAGAAACATTAAGAACTACTGAATGCTAATAAATCTGTTACTTGAGAAGAATTAACAAACTATTTAAAAAACACAACTTACTAAGATGGGTATATACTGAATCTAAACCCACAGTTCGTTTTAAATACCATATGCATTTACCGTGTTATTGCAAAATCTGCTGTCACTGAGGTAACAGTAGGAGTGTAAGAGTGTAACTTATATGGGTGTGGGTGTTATATGTCCAGTTTATCAACAAACATGAAAAAAATGACTAAAAAATTTAGTCTTGGTGCTTTGATAAAGATTTCATATAAGCTGAATATTATTTTGTATTATTATTTGTGGTTGCACAGGAAATCAGAAAAAATTATGATGTTAATAATTTTAATATTATTAAATATCTTGACTATTACTATTAAAAAGAAAATTATTTACTACATTGTACAAAGAAAAACAATAGGGCCAAGTAGTATAAAAGAAAGAAAAGGGGATGAGAGGAAGAAACAGAGAGATAAAGATTAGATTAGATTGAATTAGATAGATAGAAGTTGGCACTAGATATTCACCAACCGATCAGTTATGAAATGGAAGCCCCTTTTTGATTGGAGTGCACAATTTTCTAGTGTAAAATTTTTATACAAAGTGTAAAAAGTTCTAAATATTCAATATAACTTTGAAGATAAGATTTTCAGTATCGGTAAAAAAAATTCGTCGATTTGAAGAGATGACTTTGGATGGTAAACAGACAATACAATATACAGATGATATATTGTGGAACTGTATACCTGAAACCTGTATAGTTTTATTACCAATGTCACCTCAATATATTTTTAAAGTATTAAAAATTAAATTTTGAAATTTTTAATATAGTAATAAATAGAAACAATAAAGCTAATAGTAAATAGAAATAGAGAACAAAATAAAAAGGTGATTTTAAAATACAGCATGAGTGTGTCTTAAGCCACAAACAGGGGGGTCCTATATTTATTTTGTTTTCAGAGCATAGTAATGCTTTAGTTTTATGAGCCAACTACAAAATAGACATTTTCATACTTATTCTTGAAAGTATATAAATGTAAGTATTCATTACAAGGATTGTTGGATCCTCAATGCTTAATTGAAACTTTCCTCTTGTCCGTTTGTGTCACACAAGGTTTTCTTATAACATGAATAATGAGCATGTAGTGATTATTTATATGCTCACTCTATTCTATGGGGTTTTTGTCTTCCAATACAGTAGGGGAAAGACCTGGGAGAAATGGGACAGTGTCCAGGAAAAAAAGATAGCACTGGCTTAATAGTTAAGAAGCTTTCTGTATTCTGGCTTTTTAATTCACCAATTGTCCTTACATAGAGAAATCAGTTATCTCTATAGACCCTTATTTCATCAGCTGGAAAAATGAGTAAAGATTTAATTAGATGAGCTCCTCCTATCTCATCTTTCCTTGTTATGTTATTTTCCTTGATATGATTTTTAAAACATTTATGGTCTTATATATAAATGTCTCTCTAATGTTTGAGGATATATTTAATTTTTCCAAGAAGCAACAAAATCTATAGTAGATGATGTTAGAAGCCAAAAGTTTTGCCTAAAATATCATTCACTCATTTATTTAATGAATATGTATTAAGTGTATATTATGTGTCATCTCAAATTTAACAAATATAGACTAGAACACTTGATTTCTGCCTCTTCATCTAATGTAGTCCAGTTTTCCTGACCTCACCAAAGTACATCATCAATCCCCACTCTCATTTTCTCAAGTCAAAAATCAAAGGATCTTGTTGATTATTATTTCTTTCCCCCATTAGATCCACTTAATCAGTACATGTTTTCAACTAAAAACACAGGCAATAGTTTGGTGATTGCAGGGAGGCAGGGGTGGGGGAGCTTGGAGAGACTACAGGGAGGATAAATGGTGATGAAAAAGATAATAAAATAAAATAATAAAATAAAATAATTATATAGTGAATCCATCGATTTTTCTCCATCATTTGTTACCTGGCATTTCAATTGGTTTCCTGATTCAACAGTTGACACCTCTCCACAAAAATCATAATGGCTGGAGTGATCTTCTGAAGATGTGTATCAGGTACATTCACTACCTGATTAAAAGTCTGTCACTGACTTCACTTTGTACTTAAAATAAAACCTGACTCTTTGTCCTTCTTGCAAAGTTTTAGAAACATATTTTTTGCTTTTTTTCCCAATCTTATCCAATAGCACTCTCCAACCACTTTGTTTATGCTATGCTGACTTTCTATGTATTCAATAGTTCAGCTTCTTTTTTAACCTTATGGTTTGCACCAACTGTTGCCTATGGCTGGCATATTTTTCTTCCTGACTTTCACATTGCTGGTGCTTTCAAGACCCCATGTCCTCATTTAAATATCATTTTTCTGAAAGGCCATCCATCTCTGTTCACCAGTCCCAAGTAATCAGTCACCCAGATGCACATTTCTGACATCAGCTGATTTAATTATCTACATAATACTCACTTTTGTCAGATATTTCTTCTTTCTTTAATTGTAAATGTTTCCTCTGTCTTCAACTGGAATTTAAGTTCCATACAGACTGGCAGCATGTCACTTGTGTTCACCATTATGTCCTCAGTCCCTGAAACAGTGTGTGAATAAAAAACTGTGCCCGTAGAGGTGCTCCTCTTGTGAAGCTTTTGTTATCTTTAGTATAGTTGTCAAATAGAAGTGTAGGATATTTAAAGTATACATTGAGATGAATATATATATATACATTATGAAAGAATTTCTCCCATTGAGTTAATCAACATACCCAATATCTCACATATTTATGTCTATATGTATTTATGTATGTGTGTATTTACTTTGGTGAGGATACTTTATTGCTCTCAGCAAATTTCAACTATACAATACAGTATTATCCACTATAGTCACCATGTTGTATTTTAAATCCTCAGACCTTATTCATCTTAGAAAGTTTTTACCCTGTTATCACTGTCTCCCTATTTCCCAAGTCCGTGGCAAATAAATTTCCTACTTGGATTTTTTTAAATTTCTCTTTCTGATAGTTTATTGTTGGTATATAGAAACACAACTGATATTTGTATATTGATTTTGTTTCCTGTAAATTTACTGAATTTGTTTACTACTTATAAAGGTTTTTTTATGATGTCTTTAGGGTTTTCTATATATAATACCATGCCATCTGAAAATGGAGACAGTTTTATTGCTCCTTTTCCCATTTGGATGTCTTATTTCTTTGTCTTGCCTAATTGCTCTGGCTAGGATTTCCAGTACTGTGCTGAATAAGTGTCCAGTATGCACACTTGTCTTGTTCATGTTCTTAGAGGAAAAGATTTCATCTTTTCAGCATTGAATATGATGTTAGCTGTGGGCTTCTTGTGAAGTTTTACAGACATGTGGTTCTATATGAATAACAGCCTATTAATGGAGCAGGAGTAAAAAGTAGTGATTGACGGTGAAGTTTTTCTCTTGCTGCTAGGCTGGCTACCAGAATTTGGAGTTTCAAAATGTTTGAAAAAATAACTGTAAAAAGTATATTTATAAGTACATTCCAAAACAACATTTAGTGAAATACAGATTAATGAATGTTGCTTGAAAAAAATCAGTTTCAATTCTTATATTCACAACTAGTAGGGCATCACATAAAAATAGGTATAATTTAGGACATTTTCCAGTAGCAATATAATCTAATTCCAGATGCCTAAAGAGAATTCTATTGACAGGATCTGGGTTAGCTCACAGAATTGAGGGAAAACATTAAAACTAACTAAAAAGAATAACTACTATAGAAAGGTCATAAATTAAGGTAATCTTAGGAATCTGATTAGTTAACATGTCTACTAAAATTACCCAATATTATCAATACATATGATTTTTGACAATTTTTGAGATTCTTTTACATTTACTATTCGTTTATAGAGAATGAACATGAATCTTAATTCTATAACAATGGCAAGTACTATTTGCATGATTCTGAATTCTAAAGTTACTTCAACTTTTTCAGCCTCTGAAACCTTATCCATGGAAATGGGGTCTTAAATATTCTTTCATGGGTATCACTGTGCTGATTACATAAGAGACTATAAATAGTAGCACTTCTAGGCATTTATATTCCACACAAAAATTTTAGTAGTTATTAAACTTAAATCTTTATCTTGGCAGACAGGGTCCTTTGTTACTACCCACTTGATAAGGCATTAGCTCCTAGAAATATACAAGGAAGATCTTCCCATATCTTTAAAATGACAGTTTCTGTTACAGTCTCAATTAAAGCTGACCCTCAGTAGAGTTCGAGTACAGCTACTGTTGTTCTCTCTGGATGACAATTATTACCATTTTCACATAAAATCCTGATGTTCTGTTGGATTTATAAAATGGTGAAGTCTGGGCTATGTCTATGTTATATAGGATTGACATGATGCAAATTGGGTGAGTCATAGTTGGACAGTTGCATGCATAGAGGAGAAGAAAGATATCACTTTCTTTTTCTTTATATTTCTCAATGCAGCCTAGCTCAAAAAACTCGACTTGTACTCATTAGCTACAATACTAAGCTTGTTTTTTTAAGTAACTTACATTTTGAAAATCTCTTGACAACTACTTTATTGGTTCTGGATTTCTCACTGTTCTCTTCTTTCTTTCTCTTCTTTCTTTTCTTGTTAACTGAGTTCCATCAAGGTGGTAATATATTATGGCATTCTAACTTTGGGGAGTGATTTCATAAATGAAAGTTCTGTCTTTTTATTGAGTATCATTAACTGATAGGTGTCCTTGGTCCCACCATAGTCTCCATGTGTCCAGTTTGCACATTTATTTATCCTCTTCTCATCATTGAAACCTCATCTGACCTGCCATATAACTCAGTAACTTCTACCTTATTTGGGGTAGGAGGCACTCCAAACATTTCGAAATTTTGGCTGTGTTCTCCTCACCACAGAGAAGTGCCAGGAACTCTGGATAGCTCTACATGAAGGCATTTGTCTACCCCAATCCACGGTCATGAATGCTTTATGTTTCAGGAGCCATGTAAGAAGAGAGTTTTCTAAAGCTTTCTATCCCCCAGGCTACATTTTAGGCACTAATAATTCTAACTTTTTGCTCTGAAAGTCCCCAAATTATAAAAAGTTTATTATGCCCCTCCCCCACCACACACACCCTTAGGAACATGGCTCAAGAGAGGAAACTGAGGAGCTACACCTCTTCAGGAACCAGATGGCATCTAAACATTAATCCTATATCTGTCACATATCTTTTGTTTTTTCTCTCTTGTTTTACTGTCTGATCAAGCTTTAACATGCTTTACTGCCAAAAAACAAAAAAAGACTCAAGTCACAATGCATTCTTCCCAATTACTTGTCTTGTGGGATAATCTCTATATTACTAGTATTCTTAATCGTTGGCTTTTGATATTTAATGCCAACTTAGAATTGTAAAATGTTCTTTCTAATACATTCCTGCCTGCTGCCATCAAAGGCCATGGACTTCAGGGCAATTGACTCTACTATAGATTTCCAAAACATCAATATGAGCCCAAAATTCAAGAAATGAATTATCTCCATCCCAAGGATATTTCAAAAGAGTTCCTGACTGTGCAACTATTTTTGGTGTAATATTGAATAGTATGATATAAAGCAAGGATCAACAAACCATGGACCTGGTGTCGAATCTAGCCCATCAGCTGTTCCCATAAATAAAGCTTTATTGCAACACAGTTATGCATTGTCTATGACTGCCTTCATGCTACCATGGTCATGGTAATCATTTGTCACAGAAAACATATCCTGGAGTGGCTACAGTATTCACTATTGACTCTTTATGAAAAAACTTTGCTGATCCCTAATATAAGCTCAAATTTATATCAAAATATAATACCAACATGTAAACAAAATTCCTAAATAAGATCTTCAAACTTGTGCTAAGGAGACTTGGAATGCACTAAAGGAATCAATATTTATTGGAACATATTATGATATTGTGTTATTATGATGAGAATATTAATTAAGTAACTCTGTTATCCTGGGTTCTCATCTCATATTTGACATTGTTAGTTACTATATATAGGATCCATTCTTCATTGTCTAGTACTTGCACCCTAACATTCATAAGCAGAGGTTCAATTTATAAGCAGAGAACCCATAGTATCCAGAGTAGGAATGGAGTAATTTGATATCAAAATTGCATTGCATTAAATGAAATGTGATTTTTATATATATATATATATATATTTTATTTTTTGTTTTTTCAATTACAATTGTCCCGTTTTTCCCCCATCGCTCTCTCCCACCCAGCCCACCCCTTCTCCTACAATCATATTCCTCCCCGTTGTCCATGTCCATGAGTCATTTATACACGTTCCTTGACTAAACCATTCCCTTTCTTATCCCTCTTCTCTCCCTCCCCCCTTCCCACTATTGACTGCTATTCTGCTCTTTGTCCTATTTAGTTCGTTTGTTTGTGTTGTTCCTTAGTTTCCTGTATTAGGTGATATCATATGGTATTTTTCTTTCTTTGCCTGGCTTATTTCACTAAGCATAATTCTCTCTAGTTCCATCAATGTTATTGCTAATAGCAGGAGTTCTCCTTTCTTTCTGCTACATAGTATTCCATTATGTAAATGTACCACACTTTTTTGAGCCACAGTGCTGCTATGAACATAGGAGTGCATAAGTTCTTTTGAATTAGTATTTTAGGATTTTTTGGTTATAATCCTAGCAGTGGAATCTCTGTTTCAATGGGAAGTTCCATTTTTAGTTTTTTGAGGTAATTTTATACTTTTTTCCATAGTGGCTACACCAGTCTGCATTCCCACAACAGTGCAGTAGGGTTCCCATTTCTCCACGTCCTCTCCAGCACTTGTTGTTTGTTGATTTGTTGATGATGGCCATTCACACTGGTGTAAAATGGTATCTCATTGTGGTTTTCATTTGCATCTCCCTCATGGCTAATGATGTTGAGCATTTTTCATGTGTCTTTGGACCTTCTGTATGTCCTCTTCAGAGAAGTGTTTGTTCAGGTCTTTTGCCCATTTTTTAATTGGGTTGTTTGTTTTCTTGACGTTGAATTCTATAAGCTCTTTATATATTTTGGAGATCAGTCCTCTGTCTGTGATGTCATTGGCAAATGTGTTTTCCCATATGGTTGGTTTCCTTTTCATCTTGCTGATGTTTTCTTTTGATGAGCAGAAATTCTTTAGTTTGATCTAGTCCCATTTGTTTATTTTTTCCTTTATTTCTCTTGCCTTAGGTGATGTATCCATGAAGATATTGTTACGTGGGATATCTGAAATTTTCCTGCCTATGTTTTCCTCTAGGACTTTTATGGTGTCATGGTTTACATTTAAGTCTTTGATCCATCTTGAGTTTATTCTCGTGTGTGGTATAAGTTGGTGGTCTAGTTTCATTTTTTGCAAGTCCCTGTCCAGTTCTCCCAGCACCATTTGTTAAAGAGGCTTTTCTTACACCATTTTATGTTCGTTCCACCTTTATCAATTAGTTAACCATAGAGGCCTGGGTTTATTTCTGGACTCTATTCTGTTCCACTGATCTATATGTCTGTTCTTATGCCAGTACCAGACTGTTTTGATCACAGTGGCTTTGTAGTATTGTTTGATATCTGGTATTGAGATTCCTTCTGCTGTGTTCTTCTGTCTCAAGATTGCTTTTGCTATTCAGGGTCTTTTTTGATTCCATATGAATTTTTGGAGTATTTGTTCTAGATCTATGAAGTATGTTATTGGTATTTTAATAGGGATTGCATTGAATCTGTAAATTTCTTTGGGTAGTATGGCCATTTTGATGATGTTGATTCTTCCCATCCAACAACATGGTATTTGCTTCCGTTTATTTGTATCTTCCTTAATTTCTTTCCTCAATGTTATGTAATTTTCAGAGTACAGGACATTTATCTCTTTGGTTGAGTTTACTCCTAGGTTCTTTATTTTTTTGTTGCTATAGCAAATGGTATTTTCTTTTTTGTCTCAGTCTCCGCTATTTTATTGTTGGTGTACAGAAATGCCTTAGATTTCTGTATATTTATTTTGTACCCTGCTATTTTGCCAAATTCACTTATTATATCGAGTAGTCTTTTAGTGGAGTTTATAAGGTTTTCTAGGTATACTATCATGTCATCTGCATATAATGATAGTTTTATTTCTCTTTCCCAATTTGGATGCCTTTTACTTCTTTTTCTTGTCTGATTGTTGTGGCTAGGACTTCCAACACAATGTTGAATAGGAGTGGAGAAAGTGGACAGCCTTGTCTAGTTCCTGAATTCAGGGGGAATGCTTTCAGTTTTTGTCCATTGAGTATGATGTTGGCTTCAGGCTTCTCATATATAGCCTTGATTATGTTAAGGTATGCTCCCTCTATTCCCATTTTGTTGAGCGTTTTCATCATAAATGGGTGTTGTACTTTATCAAATGCTTTTCCTGCATCTATTGACATGATCATGTGATTTTTGTCTTTCATTTTGTTTAGGTGATGTATTATATTTATTGATTTGTGAATATTAAACCATCCTTGCATCCCTGGAATGAATCTCACTTGATCGTGGTGTATGATCTTTTTGATGTATTGCTGGATCCTGTTTGCCAATATTTTGTTGAGGATTTTAGCATCTATATTCATCAGTGATATTGGCCTGTAATTTTCTTTCTTTGTTTTGTCTTGGCCTAGTTTTGGGATTAGGGTAATTCTGGCTTTATAGAAAGAGTTTGGGATTTTCCCCTCTTCTTGGATTTTTTGGAATAGTTTGAGGAGGGTAGGAGTTAGTTCTTCCCTAAATGTTTTGTAGAATTCGCCTGTGAAGCCATCCGGTCCAGGGCTTTTGTGTGCAGGGAGATTTTTGATTACTGTTTCAATTTCCTTCTTTCTTATTAGTCTGTTGAGACTTTCTACTTCTTCTTGATTCAGTTTTGGAAGGTTATGTGTTTCTAGAAATTTTTCAATTTCTTCTAGATTGTCAAATTTCTTGCCATACAGTTGTTTGTAGTAATTTCTTACAATCATTTTATTTCTGTGGTATCAGTCGTGATTTCTTCTTTTTCATTTCGGATTTTGATTATTTGGGTCTTCTCTCTTTTTTTCTTGATGAGCCTGGCTAGAGGCTTGTCGATTTTTGTTTATTTTTTGAAAGAACCAGCTCCTAGTTTCATTGATCTTTTGGATTGTTTGTTTAGTCTCTATGTCATTTAATTCTGCTCTGATCTTGATGATTTCCTTCCTTCTTTTTGCCAAAGGCTTTGTTTGTTGTTGTTCTAGTTCTTGTAGCTTTAGGGTTCGATTGTTTATTTGAGATTCTTCCATCCTTTTCAAATATGCCTGTATTGCTATGAACTTCCCTCTTAGGACTGCTTTTGTTGTGTCCCTTAGGTTTTGGGCTGTTTTGTGTTCATTATCATTACTTTCCAGACTTTTCTTGATTTCTTCTTTGATGTCATTGTTAACCCATTCATTATTTAATAGCATGATATTCATTCTCCATGAGTTTGGGTGTCTCTGATTTTTTTCTCTGAGGTTGATTTCTAGTTTCAAGGCATGTGGTCTGAAAAGATGCTTGATATAATTTCAATTTTGTTGAATTTGTTGAGGCTTGTTTTGTGTCCTATCATGTGTTCTATCTTTGAAAATGTCCCATGTGCATTTGAAAAGAATGTCTATTTTGTTTCTTTTGGGTGGAAAGTTCTATATATATCAGTTAAGTCCATGTGGTTTAGTGTGTTGTTCAATGTTTGTATATCCTTAGTGTTTCTTTGCTTCGAAGATCTGTCTATTGTTGATAATGGAGTGTTGATGCCTCCTACTATGAGTGTGTTGTTGTTAGCATCCTTCTTGTGGTTTTCTAGTATTTTTTTTATGTATTTAGGTAGTCCTATGTTGGATGCATATATGTTTATCAGTGTTATATCTTCTTGATGGATTTTTATTTTAAGTATTATGAAATGTTATTCTTTGTCTCTTTTTATTGCCCTTGCTTTGAAGTCCATTTTGTCTGATATGAGAACTACTACCCTGGCTTTTTTTCAGGTATCTTTTCTTGGAATATTTTTTTATATTCCTTTACTTTCAGTCTATGTAAATCTTTTGTTTTGAGGTGTGTTTCTTGTAGACAGCAAATATGTGGGTCCTGTTTTCTTATCCATTCAGTTACCCTATGTCTTTTAATTGGAGCATTTAATCCATTTACATTTAAGGTTATTATTGACATCTATTTATTCATTTCCCTTTGTACCTGTGTTTCTCTCCTCTTTTCTTCTTCTTTTTTCTTAAAACATTCCCTTTAGCATCTCTTGTAATGCTGATTAAGTGGAGATGTATTCTTTTAGTCTTCCTTTGTCTTAGAAACTCCTTATTTCACCTTCCATTTTGAATGAGAGCCCTACTGGGTAGAGTATTCTTGGTTGTAGGCCTTTGTTTTTCATTGCTTGAAATATTTTTGACCATTCCCTTCTGCCTTGTAGTATTTCTATTGAGAAATCGGTCGATAGCCTTATCAGAGCTCCCTTTTATGTTATTTGCTGTTTTTCTCTTGCTGCTTTCAGGATTCTCTCTTTGTCCTTGAATGTTGCCATTTTAATTATGATGTGCCTTAGAATGGGTTTTTTGGGGTTTCTCTTCATTCGAACACTCTGTGCTTTCTGAACTTGCATAACTTTTTCTCTCATCAGGTTGGGAATATTTTCTGTCACTATTTCTCCTATCAGTTTTTCTATTCCTTTTTCCTCTTCTCCCTCTTTAATTCCAATGATTCTGATATTGTTTTTTATTATGCTATTCTGTAATTTCCTTACTTCTTCTTTGTACTTTTTCAATCTTTTTTCATTTTGCTGTATTATCTGGGAATTTTTTTCTACATTATCTTCTAGCTCACTAATCTGATCCTCTGCTTCGTTTAGTCTGCCTTTGACTGATTCTACTGTGTTTTTCAGTTCAGAGATTGAATTCCTCATTTCTTCCTGGTTCTTGTTAATAGTTTCTATGGGTTTTTTTATGCTGGTATAGTTCTCTGCAAGTTCCCTGTAATTTTCTTGGAGTTGTTGGTAACTTCCTTGGAGGTTGTCATAGTTGTTTTTAAGGTTGTCGAATATATTGAGCTTCTTCACGACCATTGTTTTGAATTCTGAGTCTGATATTTGTGCTATTTCCATTCCATCTACCTCTCTCTCTGGGGATTCCTCTTTTATTTACATTGAGAGGTTGTTTCTGCATCTTACCATGTTGGATTCTTCTTGTTTGTTTTTGTTTTTTGGATCTCTCTGCTTTGAATTCCCACCTTTGTGGTATGAGATTCTTTATAGGAGAACCGGGGGTTTCAGTGGTGCAGTCTCTTTGATCTGCTGAGCCTGATATTCTTGGGGTACCCTTTACGTTGTTTGTTTATGCTGTCTGGTTATATTTAAGATGCTCTTTGGTAGGATATTCCTTCTGGCTAGTTGATTGAGAGTCACTCCATCCATTTTGTCTTGAGTTCTTTTGTGGTGATGCTGTTAAAAACAGAAACACACAGCCCAAGCAGGAGACCCACACCCTCAAAAATATCCCACACCCTCCATCCTATTGTCAGCTAACGAGCCAGTATTAATATAAATATAGAGAGATTACAGCTTTTATACTATAGGAAGAATAGATAAGAGTTGTTTTTATGGAGGAAAAATATGATTTTTGAGAGAGGGGATGATAGATTAATAATAGTTGAGACTATGCAAGACAATAGGTAATGTTTACATTGTATGTTAATAATGATAGAAGAAAAGGAGGGAAGAATGCAGAATATGGTAAGAAAGTGGGATTGTATAGTATTGGATTTATACAGTAATTATATTCTATTTATTTAGAGTGAAAGGGAGGCTAAACTAGACACACAAACAAATAAACAAAAATTAAAGAGGGAGGATGAGAAGGAGAAATTGTATGAAACAAATTAGAGATATAGTTTTTTTTAAGGAAAGAAAAAAAGTAAGGATTATAATTAAAATTAAATTTAGAATTAAAAATAAGAAATTAAAAAAATTAAAGTAAAATAAAATACAAATAAAAAAACTAAGATAGAAACAGAAATTTAAATAAATATATAAAAGGAACGTTTTTATTCAGTTCAGCCTTTGTGTGTCATCTTCTTTTTCTGCATCCACAGCTGGTCTAATGAGGCGGGCCAGAGGTTTCTGTTCCTTGCCGCAGTGGTGTGTGCCCTCGGTGGCCAGCACGGCACATTCCTTTGGCGCGTTTTGGAGCTGGCCGAGGTGCTTTTGAGTGCACGCCCCTGCACGCGCCCGATAGGTAGCCTCAGGCCTGCTGAGCCGGCTCTGGGAGTTGTTTTCTTGCCTCTTAGGGTGGAGCCCCAGACACTTGGGCACAGTGGAAGTAAGTATTTGGCACCTGTTGGAGCAGGCCGAGGTGCTTTTGCATGAGTGCCCGTGGGCGCGCAAGGCAGCCCCAGCGCTAGCCTCAGGCCTGCCAGAGTCGCGCTCCGGAAGTTGGTCTCTCACCTCTTAGGGCAGGGCCCCGGACACTTGTGCACAGTGGAAGTGAGTGTCTGTGAGTCGCTGCTGCCCCTGTTCCAGCGCCACAGCCACCTGCCATCCCCACACCAGCCTGGGCGGGCATGAGCAATCTGAGCAAGTGCTCTGTGCTCCAGCCTGGCGCCCACTGGAGATGGCCAGGGGTGTCTGCGCACAGTCTTCTGCATGTCCAGTGGGCCCTCCCTGCATCCGTTGGGGCAGTGATCTTATGTCTGTTGGGGTGTGTCCAAGGGGCACCTTGATGCGTGGCCCCGTCCACCTGGGCTAGTGAATGAGGGCACTACCCTACGTGCACCCGCGCGACCTAAAGGGAGGGTTGGGGAGTGGGCGAGTGCACTTCTGTGCCTGTGCTCCTCGAGAATGTCCTATCACCCCCAAACTTTCCTCCCCTCTCCGCAGTTCACAAGAGAAAAATATAAAGAAAATTACATTCTCACATGCACAGCAGTACACTGTTCCTTGTCTTTCAGCGCCAATGCCACCTGGTTGAGTCCTGTCTCTGCCAGTGGGCAGAGATCCGCTCTCTTCCAGATTCCTCTCTGGGGAAGCCTGTGGTCACCAAAAAGCCTTTGTGTACTTCCAGCTGCAGCTCGGGGAGCCACTCCAGTCAGAAATTCTGTCTCGTCCCTTTTTCCTCCGCTATCTTCACTAAACAGGTTGTTCCCAAATGGTTTTTCTCTAATCCAGCAGTGCCAAGGCTCGACTCCTGCCAGTGTCCAGCTGCTCACTGAGATATTCTGTCTGCAATTAGTCCAAACTACAGACAGGTCTCAGGAGCCAGAAAGCACAGCCTCCCCTCACTCCTCCACCATCTTCTCTCCAAAATGTGATATTTTTTAAGTTAAAATATATTTTCCATTGTGTGAAAATATTTTCATATTAATAGTTCACAGAATAAAACAATTATGGTATTTTGTATTTTCTTTCCTCTTTGGGAGGGGTTGGGTTATGATGTAGCTCCTCAACATTGCTACCATTTCTCTGTCTCATGTTTTGCATTATAAGTAAAACTTAAGATTTGCACAGATTTTCCATCCAAGGTCCCTTTAAGATTTAAACGTCAATGATTTTTTTAAAATGAGACATTTGAGAGAAGCCAGATGTTACTGAACAGTCCTGTTTACTCATTAACAACTAAATAACAAATATTTGGTGCTATCCACTTGCACTTCATTCCTATAAGGACAAATGAGAAACCACTTTTTCTAGAAGAGAGAGATTAGTTTTTCTGATGCATCCCCATTCTCAGTCTAGGGTTCTCTCTCTCTCTCTCTCTCTCTCTCTCTCTCTCTCTCTCTCTCTCTCTCTCTCTCTCTCTTATCTAAACTTAGTCATCTTTATCTATGAGGGTTTTTATTTCTGTTTTTCAATAAACTTATGTGCCTTTATCATCATCATTTGAAGTTTATTACCTTCAAAGTCTACCATAGGAATAGCTTAGTGATCATAAATCAGTAAATTCTTTCAAGATGATAATACCTATAAATGATATGGCCCATTGAGAAATTATTTGTGTGAAATGTTAACAAATAATTTCTCAGAAATTTAGCTACCTTTTTTGAGCAAAAAGAAACAAAATGTTCTTTATCATTTCAGGCACTCTAGTTACTATATATAAATAAGTAGCGAAGGAAGTAAGAAAAGTAAGAAAAAATGGTATTTTTTTCTAAAGAATGTTTTATATATCACTTCTAGGCTATGTTTCACTGAGTATTTCAAGCAATGATTCATAGAAGGAGAAACTATATACTTCATTCTTCCATCCTGATAAAAAGTTAACTAAATTTGGTTTACAAATCAATATCTTGGAACTATATACCAAAATGACTCTTCATTGCTATACATTTTCATAATTCTTAATATTTATTTAAGAATTTTCCATCCAATAATGTACCCCAATCTTTTATATTTTTTCTTTAAAATGAAAAAAGAAACATATCTACACCTTCTTGTTGACAGCCATAGACATATTTGAAAACAAGTAGTATTTTTTTTTAAGTCTTCTCTTTTCTAAGCTGAACACTCTATGTTGATGCAACATGGTTTCTAAATCCCTTATTTATTTTGTTTGTTCCCCTTGGTACCATCAACTTTGTAATATACTTCTTAATATGAACACTTTACTGTACATAACGGTTTCCACATATTCAGGTCTGTAAAAATATGCAAGGAACTCTACAATATTTTAGATTTTGGTCGACTTTAATCTTTGTGTTTAAGGAAAGTATATCCATAAATCTATTTTTTAACAATACTATATTACATGTTTACAGTGAAATCCCATTAAAAAATTGAGTCAAAGAACAGTTACCTCTATAAACTCTGTCTAGAATACAAACTTAATTAAGATTGAATTAAAAAGTTGTTTATTTCATTAAATAGATTTTAATTCCTAAAGAATAGCTAGATCTGGATGCTTTTGTTTCTCTGTCAATGCTAATGTTCTTTACCATTGCTTTATTTTTCAGCCAACTATCTCTATTTCACAGGAAAGATGGCAACCCAAGTCCAAAATTAAGTAGTCCCAATCCCAGAAGGAGGAAGACCTAACTAAATATTCATAGAAGTCACTCCAATCAAATTTGGATTGGCTTTGCTTGAATCATGTCCCCATACCATGATCAACCATTTATGCATGGGAAAGTTTGGATTCATTAACATTGATCTCACACCAACATCTATATTGAAGTCATTGGGGCCATTTGATTTACAGTCCAATAGATGAAGGAGCTTGCTCTTAAAAGGAAAAGATGTTTTGCAAATCAAAACCTAACAGAGGATCATTTTACTGACTTTACTTAATTTTGGACTAATGGAAAATACTTCCAAATTATTTCTTAAACCTTCATTAACTCAAATTAATATCAATTGTTTAATATGTCACACTGAGGTCTAGGTGTCAAAATAAGGCAAAAATAATCATGGTCAGAAAATAAAAGCTAATATAAATTAATTATGTTATTGTCATATGAACATTTTGTTACCAACTCTAGCACAATTTTTAGTTTGTTAGAATTAAAATGTTTTTAGTCAACACAAGAAGTTCCTATCATTAAGAGTTATATTTTCCCAATTTTTAAATTTCAATCTTGTACATTATTTATTCGTGTATTTATTCATTTAACACATATTTGTTGAGTTCCTAGTCTGTGCTTGTCAGTTTTCTAGGGCTTGGAATATAATATTAAACAACTCCTGCATGATCTATAACATGACGAGGTTTAAGCACTATGTAGGCCACAGATCTTAAATAATTTATTGTTTTGCCTCAGTTGTGATAAGGACTATGAAGTAAAAACATACTATATATTAAAAACTGAAGATTATATTATCATCTGGAATCAGAGAAGACCTTTTAGAGAAATGAGATTTAAAACCTAAAATTCATTTGAGAAATAAGAGAGTAGCTAAGTAAAAGTATATCTGTGCAACTGTATGTGTTGGTGGTAAGTGAAGAACAAGAAATTTTTCCAGGGTAAAAGTTAGCAAGAAGAACTGAAGGGAGGGTGGATGCATGACTACATTAAGTCGAGAAAGAGGAGTTAGAAAGAAAAAGGGAGGCAAATGCCAGACCAAGTAGGTTTTTTTAAGAATTTTTAAATTTTATTTATTGACTTGCTTGTAGTAGAAGAGTAATGTGGACAAATTAGTGGTTTTAAAAAATCACTGTTTGTGTATGGGGAATGCTTCTGAACATCTGGTAGAAGACTATTACAGTAGTTCTTTAGAGAAGAACTGCTTATAATATGGTGGTGGTAGTGGAGTTAAGAGATTTGAGGACTTCCGGCCAAGATGGAGGCTTAGACGGACACGCTAGGTCTCCCTCTACAACTAGAGAGGAATACAACTACTTCAAAACAAAGGATAACTAGAAATTCCAGAAAATAAAACTATACGGAAGCCCAACATATGAAGTTATAAACCAGCGGTGCCATTTGGGCAGGTAAGAGTTAAAGAGGGCAGCGCTGTTTGCGGTCAGCGACGGGGCGGCGAAAAAGCCCGGAGGCAGTCAAGCCCCTGGCAGTGCGCGACCCCAGCACTGGGGAAAACAGCCACCGCATCGCCTTGAACAGTGAGGCCCAGGGGGGCGGGAGGACGGATCTCGGTCTCCTAGCTGAATAACTGTGTGAATCCACCTTGGACCCCCGCCCCCAAAGAAAGCACCACAGGGCTGCGAAATAGGTCGCGGACAGGTGCCGGTCGCTGATTTGTGACACGTACACAGGCACTGCCCCCTACAGCCGGCCCAAGAAAACAAAAAGCATCTGTCAAAATGAGGCAGACAACTATAGAAATCCCGGTGACACAGCTCACCAGGCAACAGATAGAGAACCTGACAGATGAACAGATAAGAAACCTGTCAGAGGCTCAGTTCTGGGCCATTGTTATCAGGTGGCTTACAGAATTCACAAAAGAGCAGGAAAAAGATATGAAAGAAGCGAAAAACATTCATAACGAAAGGAACAAAACCACATACGAGACAGATGGTGAGGGAAAAAATCCAGAGTTCATTTCAACAAACTGGAATATGGAGAAGGAACAAGCAGTCAACCAATGCAGAGAGAGGAAATGGGAAGCAACATGAGAGGATCAGAAACCTCTGGGACAGCTATAAAAGGCCCAACATAAGAATCATTGGTTTGCCAGAGAGTGAGGAAGATGAACTAGAACTTGAAAAATTGAGTGAAAATATAATAAAGGAGAACTTCCCAGACTTGGGGAAGGGAATAGACTTGCAGGTCCAGGAAGCAAGGAGAGTTCCCAAGAGACTGGACCCAGGGAGAACCACTCCAAGACACATTATAATCAAAATGTCAAAAATTAAAGATAAAGAGAGAATCTTAAAAGCAGCAAGAGAGAAGAGAAGAATTATGTACAAAGGGGTCCCAATTAGACTATCAGCTGACTTCTCAAGGGAGACCCTACAGGCAAGAAGGGACTGGCAAGAAATATTCAAAGTAATGAAAATCCAAAACCTACAACCACGAATACTCTATCCAGCGAAACTGTCATTCAGAATAGAAGGACAGAGAAAGTGTTTCCAGGACAAAATAAAACTGAAAGAGTTCATTAGATCCAAACCACTGTTATATGAGATGTTAAAGGGACTGGTTTAAAAAACAGAAGCTAGGGAGATGAAACAAAGGCAAACTAAACAGGCAACGAGAGTGGAAAAGGAACTGTGGGTACGGGAAGCATATTGGGGGGAGGTCAACAGGGAGGGGGAGTGGGGAGAGGGAGGGAGATGATATAGGAATTGGGGATCATGGTAGGAGGGAATGAAATAGACGGAGAGAGGTTGGGAGGAACTGTATGCACAACTAATGGACATAATCTAAAAGGGCGGGACAACTGGAGGGAGGGGGGCCACCGGGTGGAGGGGAGCAGAGGGAAGGGAAATTGGCACAAATGTAATATTTTAATCAATAAAACACATTAAATCTGAAAAAAAATAAAAAAGAGATTTGAGACACACAAATAACTGGTCTGAGGCCATTTTTGAAAGTAAAATCATCAGGACTTCATGATTGCCTGCTTTTATGTGCACATATAAATATGACTCACTTTTTTAACCTAATGTTAGTCATAATGGAGATACACTTTTAAGTAAAAGTAGCTGCTTATGTTTTTTATTACATTACATAAGGAACCTAATTAGTTGCTGTGATCTGAATTTCTTAATGGTCAAGAAGTTAACTAAAAGTTTTTCATAAAAATTTCTTCTCTTTTAGAATAATTTATTTTGTGGTTTACATAACTATAATATTTTATATCTGATAAGCTGTACAATATCTTTAAATTTAACAACCACAATTCTGTCTCACTGGATTTCTACAAATCTAAGGAAAACACAAAGTTTCTCAGAGTAAAAGAATAAGAGAAGTTATAAGAAAGAGAAAGACAGTTGAGAAAAATAAGCATCAGAACAAAGATATCCAGGAAGAATGTGCAGTCTACCCAATTTTAGGTCTTACCTAAATTTGAAATATCCAGGGAGACAACTCAATATACAGGAGAGACAGGTATCCAAGTATTCCTGACTCTTAAGATTGCATTGACCTCTTTTAAATGCTCCACAGTTCACACTTATTCTTTTCTGAATGAAATCATCTGACTACAAAACAGCCTCTCTATGAGCAATGACCTCCTCAAAGCTATTTATTTTCTACATAAGGGCATAGTGATAATAGCATATTGCGAAGTTACATCAATTTTAATATATGAAAACATGGCATACTTAAGTGCTTTACTTACATTAACTCATTTAATCTTTTTACAGTTATTTTATTTATTTATTTATTTTTTAGTGAGAGAGGAAGAGAGGAAGAAAGGGAGAGAAACATCAATGGGAGAGAGAACCATCAATTGGTTGCCCCTCAAACATGCCGGAACAGGAACTGAACCTGCACCTTAGGCATGGGCCCTGATCAAGAATTGAATTGGTGACTTTTCACTTTGGGGACTGATGCCCAACCACCTGAGCCACACCAGTCAGGGATTATTTAATCTTCATAATGAATCTTTGAAGTGGTTACATTGGTGTCACCAGTTTTCCAATGAAGGAATTGTGACACAAAGAGGTCACAACTCTTCCTGAAGTCACTGAGTTAGTAAACAGCACAGCTATGATCTGAGCATACATTGTTTGGCTTCAGAACTTAAGCTCTTGATCATTTGCTCTGCTGACCCCACTATAACAAGTACAGTAACAATAGCTATAGGCCATGGAGGGTTCTTTATGCCAAACACTGATGGTTTATAAAACTATCTGGAATCTTGAAAACAAGATTAAGCAGCACTTTTACATTAGGTATTATAACCCCCATTTTCAGGAAAGGAATTGGTGCTCAGGGAGCTTAATCTATTTGACATGGGTCATCAACTAGTAAAAAGCAGAGTCAAACTCCATAGTCAGACTAGTCTAAATTCAAAAACTCTTTTCCTTAACACCTATAAAACTCAGATCCTAGTGTTAGCTCTATCACGACAGTATGACTGTGGACATCATTTTATCTCCCTAGCTTTAGTTTGCTCAACTATAAATAAATGATTCAAACTTAAGTAGTCTTAGGATGCACTTTGGGTATTTGCTATAAATGCAGATGCCCCAGTCAATCATGAATAGCTTGATCAAGCAGCTCTAGAGTGGCGGGGCGGTGGGGGTCCAATCTTCTGCATTTTGAACAACAATCCCTAGAGATTTTGATTCAAGTGATATATGGACCATCTTTCAGCCGAAGTACCTGACCCCCTGTGAAAAATAGTCATTAACCAACTGTTGCTTTTGCTTTGTTCTGTTATGACTTTGATTGGAACTCAACAATCCTAGAATAACACATATGGCAGGCCCCTGGATCTCCTAGACACTTAAAGTTAAAAATACTAATATATGAGTATTTTTATATTACTCATTTTTGTATTAGTATTTTTTTTTCTAGGAACCTTTCCCCCTAAGTAGGTGGCATACATGGGAAGTGTCAGGCTTGAGACTGAAGGGGCTTAGGGGAACTGCCCGCTGGCATCACCTCTGAGCATCTCAGCCTGGGTGCTGGCCGGAGACAAGACTGCTTTCTAGATGCAACAAAGAAACTGAGGAGAGACCTGTGCTTCCACGTGAACTGGAACAACAGGCCACTAAGTTAAAGCATTCCAATATACACAGAACAGATACTATGCTCAGGCTCCCACACCCAGGAAACCCGCTGCAAGGAGAGCTGTCTTAAACCAGGCCTCAGGCATAGCAGGCCTAAGCTCTGGACTCATACCCTGGAGTCGTCCACCCCCGAGCTCTCATGAACACATCCACCCTCCTGCCTAGAGCATGCCTGCCCCAAATGCTGAGCATCAGAAAAGACACCTCTCCTCATCATGCCCTTCCCTTCCCTTTATAAGAGCCACTAAATCACCTGGGTGCTGGCCTCCTGAGCATGACGTATCCGCTCCTGTGGATGGTCCTGGGTTCAGCAGGAAACTGAAAGGACTGAAGCCAGACAAGTAAAGACTAAAGCCACTTGCTCCTGGGCAGCCACCTCATTTGTAGCTTTTCCTGTGCTACAGAAGGTCCCTTGCTCCGCCACTCCTTGTTCCCTGGTGGGACAGTTGGGGCGGCAGGGGAAACCTGGGGCAAGGAACCACTGGCAGGATCTGCCTGTGTGGCTGTTGCCCTTGATGGCCCCTTGCCAGGTGGCCTATGGCCCTCCGTGCCCTCCTTGAGGCAGGCCTGTGGCCTCTGGGCAAATGTGCTTCCTTCCCTGGAGTGATGGGACACCTGCCCAACTCATATATGAACTCTGTAACTCTGTAAGCGGAGAGTTTATAAACCATACCCATGACTTTATTTACTAGGTAAGCTTGATGCTGCCGTTTCATCCAGAATCTATTCACATGACATCAGAATTACTGTTACAGTGGGCTATCCTCCTAGGAGTCATTCCTTCATAATCCATTCAGAGTATGTATTTTCAGATTATAATTGGCCTTAAATATCATTTAATAAACACAATTGTAATAATCAAAATCCTTAGATTATTCTCCAGTTTGTCTTAGGTGTAATTTTTTTCTCTCATTCTCAGAGTTATTATGGGTTTAGATACAAATAATTTCTCTGTCTTTACAATTCCCTGGTGCCCAAACCACATCTTGCACTCCAACCAGGATTGTCTTCTCATTATTCTGAGAACTGACACACTCATATTTATTCTTGTGTTTCAGTTTTTCCTATTTGTACCTTTGCTTTGCCATTTTTCCTGTTCTTCAAAGCCTGGCTCATATCTCATGTTTTTGAAGACAATTTCACTGACTCTGATATTAAACTATATTTTGTTTCATAATATTCTTCTCTCCTGACCAAGTTATAACCTTCTTGAAGACAGAATCCCAATTTTTTAATCTGCTGGTTATTGATGTCAGTAAACATTTTTTAAATTATATAGAATAAAATAACTGAATGGAGTAGAATAGAAAGTAATGACAATCTAAGAGTGTTTCACTAATATAACCTAAATTTTGTTTCTCAAAACATTTTTCTGTTGAAATGTGTGTATGTATGCTGGTTCACAATATAAAAATGTATTTCTTAACTGTTGATCTTAGTTTTAGAAGTTTGAAACTACCTGTATAGACTCAAACACAGCATTGATTGCATAAAAACTCAGCAAGCATCTGTCATTTGGTTAATATGACTCCCAATTAATGGTAGAAAATTAGGTACACTGTTAGACAAAATAATCACATCAGTGCTAAAGCCATGCACTAAAATATGATATCTTTAATTATTTAACAATTACAAAAGAGTAATTTAGGTTACAAATATAATATGAGTCACTTAACATCATTTAAATTATCCATTATTCTGGTTTTTAAATTTAATCTCTTCTCTAATAAGAAATCAACTCTGGGTTGTATATTTGACAAGAATAGAAAGACTAAGAGGCTCGTGTTATTTTTTTAAGCCACTAAGTAAGAAAGGGATTTAAAGTTGACCTAATATGTTTTAGTTTAATAAGTTTTAGACTCTCGGCTTTATTTCACTTTACCACAAACACTGGAATTTTAAATCTAGTAATTATTTCTATGGGATTTTCTATAATCTAGGAATAAGAACAAAGGTTTTGAGCTATTAGGGCTGGTGTAGAAAGCTCCTAATTTCAGAAACAAATCACCACTGAAGGCTGAATTAAGTGAAATCAGTTGATACTGAAATTCATATCATGCACATGCTTCCTTGGGTTATATTTCAGTGACAACCTTTGATGAAGTAAAAAACATGGCAACAGAATAAGGTCAGGTCTTTATAACTAATATTTAATGATATGGTAAAATATGGAGTGGTATGAATCAATGGTAAAGTTCTCTCAAATACCACGAGTGAATGAATTATAATCACTGCAAAATTCTCTCACGTTTTTCCCACCCAATGTCTCAGCAATTTTTAATTGATAGCATTTACTGATCATTTTATTGCCTAATGATCAATATTTGTATAAAGAGAGATAAAAGAGAATTTTTGTTTATATGTTTCTGTTCTGTTTTGCTTGCTTAACATAGTGAATAGGAATATCAAGACAACACAGAACTAATAAAAATATTGCAAGTACAGTGGACATGATTTTTTTGAGAGCAACAATAACTTGTAAAATAGTAAGGGCATTAAGTTCTACCAAGTCAGTCAGGCTGAGAGGAAGTGAGACCTAGCAGGGGTAGTGAGGGCATCCACAGGCCAGCACGGGCTTTTAGATAACCAGGCATCACCAGACATGAGGAAGAAAACATGTGCACAAATCACAGATCATATCACAGATCCTATTTCAGTTGGGAATCTGAAACCTTTGCATTTTATAGTTGGAAGGGACTTAGTTCAACACTCTCATTTCACAGAAGAGGAAACTGAATCATGTCTTGCTAAGTAATATGAGATGTATTCCATGTTGGTGAAAATTGCAAGGAGCGTTTCAAAACCAGGTTTACATGCTAAATAAAATATACATTGGTCTCCTTCCCACAGACGCCTCTCCACTGCTTATCCTGCAAACTCTCTTTATTCTTCTTCCCCTCTCACTTTCTGTTATTCTTTAGTTTATTGTATTCATTAATAGACTAAGTGTGTTTCAATTTTCAAGTGGAGTACATGGCATTGGAAATATGTGTTCCTCAGCACTAGGAACTCCATGATCTAATGGATGAGGAAGATGATACAAGGTCATTGTTTTGTTAAAATGACAACTCACTGATTCTCTAAATAAATGCATGGAGAATGGGACATTTAAGCTGAATATTAAAGCATTGGTAGGAGTTCATCAGATTTTTATAAAGAATATGAGATGGAATAGTGTTTTATTTAAACTAACATGTGTATGTACAGAAGTGGGGGAAGGAGAGAGACTGTTGTGTAGGTAGTAATTTAACTACAATAATATGAATAAAGTTCATCTTATTAAATAGACTTTTTTTCTATCTATATTTACTTCCCAGTGATCCCATCTTGCCTCATGATTTTAAGTACCATCTATTTGCTGATGACACCATAATTTAAACCCTCAGCCTTACTTCCTTCTTGAACTTCAGACTTGTGTATATCCAGATGCTTACTCAGAATCTCCATTTATAAGTCTAACAGGCAATTTTAATATGCTATATACATGAATAAGATCTGTGATTGCCTTCCAAGCCTTTACTTTACCAAAAATGCCCCATATCTAGTAGCTGAGGTAAATACTTTAAAGTCAGCCTAAATTTCTTTCTCCTTCAACCCAGACCTTCTAACTATACTTTCTCAAGGAATCTCATTTGATTTTTACCATCTCTGCTGCAAAGTCCAACCCACCTGGATATTATAGCTTCCTAAGAGGTTTCTCTATGTCCACCCTTCACCCTCCCAATCTTTTCCCATTATAGGAGCCAGATAGTTCCCATTAAGAAATTAGTTTCCACCTCATTTCAATCTTTAAAGTGCTGAAAAACCTTCTCATATCACCTAGTGTAAAACTCAGAGTTCTTACTGTAATCACATGGCCACCCAAGATCTGGCCATTTGTTATTTCTCTGTTCTAATACCAACTCCTCACTCCTGTTTCACTCACCTCTACCCATATGGTCCTCACTTTTTCTCATACATTGCAGACACATTCATGCCACAGGATCTTTGCAGTTGGCATTGCCTCTGCTGGGAATACTCTGTTCCAGATATACATAAGACTTACTACCTTGCTTCCTTCAAGTCACAACTCAAATGATATCATCTCAGTAAGGATTTCACTGTCCATCTAACCTAAAGTGTATTTCACATGTGTATCTTATTTTCGCTTTTGGGGTTTCTTTGTGGAAAGTATTGTTGATGTTGCTACCATGCATTAGAATGTAAGATCTATGGAAACAATATTCCTTAAAATTAATAATCAGTTATTTCAAGATAATATGAAGCTCTTACACTTCTCTGGATCGTGATGCTGATGTTTAAAAAAATATCAAGATTTGGAAGCAACCAAAAATTCAATCAGTACATGAATGAATAAAACAACCATGGGGCATTTATACAATGGAATACTACTCAGCTGTAAAAAAAGGAAGTTTCACCCTTTACAATGGCATGTATGGAACTGAAGAACATTATGCAAAGTGAAATAAGCCAGTCAGAGGAAAAAACGAATACCATATGATTTCATTCATATGTGGAATTTGATGAAGAAACTGAACTAACAAGCAAAATAGAGACAGACTCGCAGAGAGAGGGCAGGCTGATAGCTCTGAGGGGGTGGGGATAGGGGGAGGAGGGATCCAGCAAAAAAAAAAAAAAAAAAAAAAAAGGACTCATGAACATGGAGACTAGTGAGGTGATTGCTGGGGGGAGGAGCAGGGTGAAGGTAGAAGAGGGTCTAAGGGGAATAAGTGGTAATGGAAAAATACAATAAAATAATAAAAATAATACTTTAAAATTATAAAATAAATGGGTATTGTGAATCTCACATTTTCTGACAAAGTAAAGCAACAAGAAATCATTATTTGATACAAAGAAGTCAGAAATAAATGAGAGGAAGCAAAAATAGAAAGGCAAGTAATGAGGGAGATTGATCCAAATGAGTGAGCAATTATTAAGGAATCTTGCTTGAGCAAGACAGAGTCAGCATTGTAGGGAGCATCAGTTGAACTAAGGAATCAAGACTGATTAAGAACAGCTGGGAGAAGGAGGCGCTGAGAACTACACAATCACCCTATGTGAATTCAATATAATTGACTCAGATTACCCTAGTAGCCACAGCTTCTTTCTAGCTCCACGGGGCACTTTAGAAATAAAATTAACTCTTTCTGTCACTATATTCTTTGATGTCCTACAGAATTAACTTGAAGTAGCTCACAGATGTATGTCTCTTTGCTAGAAAATACTCAGGTTCATTATAAAATACTACAACAAGAAATAATGCAAATCAGAACAACTTGGAAACAAAATGCAGACATTTCATCCTCACCTTTTTGCCCAAAGAAAATGCTGGAAGTTCAGAAGTAGAAGTCTGAGAAATTCCATTATCATATTTTATATTGTAAAACATTTTGTTTCCAAAAATCGTAAATTATTTTCAGTGTGAATTTTACATTCACAACTGACCTCCAGAAGGAATAGGTAACTTTTTTCCTCATTGGTACTGTACTTAAAAAATCACTGGGATCCAGAAAAATCTGAATTCAACTTGTGAGGATTATGTGACTTAGTAACTCTGCATAGCACATGCATTTTCTCTCAAAAAGAGAAATGAACAGAGTCAAAAACCCATAGGGAATTTCTATAGGTTCTATTCCAGTTAGAATATGTAAGCAAAAAAAAGATAACTTAGAGATTAAATCATACTCAAATAAAATTTAAATCAAATCTATGTTTATAAGTAGTCATCGTCGGCAGCTGTCCGTCTCGAGAGACGATGGTGTAGCTTCTTAAGAGTCTATCTGCACCGCCGAGAATGGTTGTGCAGTCCGACTAGGGAGTGACACGGTATCTGTCTCCTCCCGTGTTGAATCGACATCTTGCGATGACGCTGGAGTGTCCTCTCCAGTGAAGCTGAAGCTACAGAGCCTGGGCAGGGTGATATGGAGGGTCTGCTGTTGCCCATGCAGCAGACCCCCCCTCTCTTCGCAGCTGAAGGGTCCAAGGGAAAGACGGAGTCAATACAGCTTGGCTTCAGGTGCGCCGCAGGAGTTGCCGGTGTTGACTACAACGTCAAACCGCCTTAGGGACTCCGGCTCCGGATTTTCTGTCGGGGTTTACTCCCTTAGCCTTTCCCCTGAAGAGGTATGCCGCAAGGCAGCGGAGGTTTTTTGGAGTCAGAGTTTTCCTTCTCTGATGTGCCCTGACTGGAAGATCGAACCAGCGACACTTAGCTCGCAGGCCGACACTCAATCCACTGAGCCAAACCAGCCAAGGTAGTATATCAGAAAATACAACCCCCAACACACACACACACATGCACACACACACACACACACACACATGCACACCACAGAAAACTATCTTCAGCATGGTTAAATTTATTTATAATGAAATAATGACTGAAATTATTTGGAAATACTGTAATATAAAAAGTTTTAAGTGTTTTAGAAATTTTTAAAAAAGGGTTCATTTCATTTAACATATTTATTTCAGATTTAGACTTATCTTTAACAAAATTATTTTTGGTACTAGCTTTAATCATTTGAAATGTTACAGGACAAGATAATAAAATATGCTGTATGACTTGAAAAAAAACCAGATATTACTAGTTTCCTCTAATGGGCTAATTACTGGAGTTGAAACATGTCAGCTGCTATAATTCCCCAAGAAATTTATGCTCGTATCATAGGATTTACAACTCTGAATTATGAGGTCATAATTCATGTCTTCACATATTCTTATATTATTTTGTGTACTTAGGCCATCGAAGCAGCATTGTTGGGTCATGATAAATAGTGTTTAATAGGTGGCAAACTAAGGGTATTTTATTTTTTAACTCTTTTAAATATTTTTTATTGTATTTTTCAATTACCAATTTAGTCCCCATATACTCCCCTTCACAACTGCCACACTGTTGCCCATATCCATGGGTCCTTTGTTTTTCCTCTTTACTCAATCCCACCACCTCCAACTCTCCCCTCAGCTTAGTTATCATATGGTTCTCTATTTATGAGTCCGTCTCTATTTTGCTTGTTAGTTAAGGTTGTTCATTGGATTTCACATATGAGTGAAATCATATGGTATTTGTCTTTCTCTGACTGGCTTATTTTACTTAGCATAATGTTCTCCAGGTCTATCCATGCTGTTGCAAAGGGTAAAACTTTTTTCTTTTTTATGGCAGAGTAGTATTTCATTGTGCAAATGACCCATAGTGATTTTATCTACTTATTTATTGGTGGGCACTTGCACTGCTTCCATATCTTGGTGATTGTAAATCATGCTGCAATGAACATAGACATGTTTACGTTCTTTCGAATTAGTGTTTGGGTTCATCAGATATAGTCCCAGAAGTGGGATCACTGGATCAGAAGGCAGATTATTTTTAATTTTTTGAGGTATCCACATACTGCTTTCCACAGAGGATGCACCAATCTGCATTCCCACCAACCATGCAAAAGGGTTCCCCTTTGTCCACATCCTCAACAGCACTTGTTGTTCGTTGACTTATTGATGATTGCCATTCTGGCAAGTATGAGATGGTATCTCATTGCGGTTTTAATTTGCATTCCTTTGATGATTAGTGATGTTGAGCATCTTTTCATATATCTATGGGCCATCGGTCTGTCCTCTTTGGAGAAGTGTCTATTCAGATCCTTTGCCATTTTTAAATTGGGTTGCTTGTTTTATTGCTATTGAGTTTTGTAAGTAACTTATAAATTTTAAATATTAACCCTTTATCATATGTATCAGCAAATATGGTCTCCCATTCTGTGGGTTGTCTTTTTATTTTCTTGATGTATTCCTTTGCTGTGCAAAAACTATTTCGTTTGATGTAGTCCCATTTGTTTATTTTTCTTTTGATTACCTTGCCTGGGGAGATATATCTGGTAAAATATTGCTACAAATACTTCCAAAATTCGCTGCCTATATTTTCTTCTATGATTTTTATGGTTTGGGGTATAACATTTAAGTCTTTAACCCATTTGAATTTATTTTTGTGTGTCTTGTAAGAAAGTGGTCTAGTTTCATTTTTCTGCACTTCTGTCCAATTTTCCCAACACCATTTATTGAATAAACTATCTTTAGTCCATATTATGTGCTTGTTTCCTCTGTTGAATACTAATTGACTATAAAGGTGAGGGTTTATTTTTGGATTCTCTATTCTATTCCGTTGATCTATGTGTCTGTTTTTATGCCAATACCACGTTGTTTTGATTAATATGGCCTTAAAGTATAGTTTTCTATTTGATTAGTATGGCCTTATACTACATGTAGCATGATGTCTTCTTTCTCAGAATTGCTGTTGATAGGTGGGTCCTTTTTTGGTTCCATACACATTTTTGATTTTTTCTAGTTCTGTGAACTACATCATTGGAATCTTGATAGGAATTGTGTTGAACTTAAGTGTATTTTAGTTAAGTGCTTCTCAAACATGACTCTGAAAACAAATTGCCCAGAGATTTTCTTGAAATGGAAACTATGATATAGGCCTCTGAGGTAAAGCCTTTGATTTCGCATTTTGAAGTTCATTCAGGTATATAATGTTGATACTATGGATTTATTGCCACACTATATATATGTAGTCTTTCCAACTTAGTTGCTGTCAACCTTTTCATATCATTAAAAATGTTGTGTTAAATACACAAAATTGCACATGCCTCATTTTACAATAGTGTTCTGAAGTCTATGTCAGACACAGAATTAATATGTATAGAGGAGTGAGTGGTGACCTAAAAACTTTGGTTTTATATGTTTACCTCTAGATACTTTACCACTGTTCTTCATTGAAACCAGAGAACACCTTAACAAAAATGAACCCATAACAGGAAGCGACATTAATAAAGTTAGGCATAAAACCTCCACACTATGGACTATTAGCTTGCTCTTTTGATGGCAGTCTCTATCACCCTTGTATATCTGTGGCAAGTAAAATTTAGTTCTAAACTTTAATTATCATTGCATAATATGATGCCAGTGTGAAAATTTCAGAATCAAATTTCAGACCTACATTTGTAAAATATTTTTAAGATTGACTCTATTAATCTTTTGGTTCAGGTTACCATATGCATTCCTCAGGCCTGTTATAGGTATGCCTTGAGACTTTCATTAACTTGTATAGTTGTCCAAAATTTATGACATGTACAAACTATTTAAGTAGTCAATAGTTTAGCATATTTTGCATCCTTTCCATGATCACATATACATGTATGTGACTACATATTTTCTGAAATATTATTTTCCTGCATTGGTATTAGCTAATGGATCAGATAATGTTTCACCCCAATGACAGAATCAAGCAATACTATTAAAATAGGTGCAGATACTTTTAAAAAAGCCAGAGAGTATTATATATACACTCAAAATATATTGATTATGGGGTAGTACTGAAAGCAGATTATGTGAATTCACATGCTGATTGTAATTTCCAGTCCTTTAATAATTCAACTACCATCTTCATGAAAGTGAGTCTTCTTTCTTCCTTGTCCTTGATTTATCTTTTACATTGCATTTGAAGCTCTCAGCAAAGCAATGTCCTAATCCAATGTGATAAGATCTTTTGAACATGGAATTGTAATAAAATGCCAGAACACACAGTGCCAACTGTGATCCAGACCATGATCATTTTCAATTAAATAACTTCTGGAAACCAAAAGCATTGTCCACAGGCTGTCATAGTAATCTCTTATGAAGATTTCATGTGCACATTGTCAAGAAAGGAGACATAGAGATGCTCCAACTACTTGTTACAAATGAACAAATCTCTGACCTCAGATAACAGACGTACCAAAGGTGAATTTGCTAACTGGAAGCACAGTGGAGGTGTGTGGGATAAGATAACAAATATAATATAAAAGAAACTCACATATGCTATTTTTCTCAGGCAGAAATGATGGAGGTAAGTTATTGAAACTATTATTAATATAACAAAAGAGAATACTATAATCTGAATCAAACAATTGAATCAAAGATTAAATAATGTTTTCTAAGGTTATCAAAAAGTTTTGTACTTTTAACGTGGCAGTATCAGAAAATTATATAATCAGAAAATATATAGCCATTTTTTGACTATACATTTTTTTATAATTTTAAAAGATTTTACTTATTTATTTATTTTCAGAGAGAGGGGAAAGAAGGAAGAAAAAGAGGGAGAGAAACATCAATGTGTGAGAGAAACATCAATTGGTTGCCTCTCAATGCCCCCAATTGAGAACCCCGCTCAAAACCCAATCATGTGCCCTGACAGGGAATCCAATCTTTGACCTTTCAGTTTGCAGGCCAGCACTAAATCCACTATTCACTGAGCCACACCAGTCAGGGCTTATGACTATACATTTATATGTATATTATTCAAAATATATAAAATGATGCAAATCATATACACACAAGTTAGAGTTTATTGTCACTAAAAAGCTCATTTTAAATTATAGAAGCATTAGCATTACATTGTTGGAGACTTAGTCAAACTTTCTACTATGTTCATAAAAGCAGATTTATTTCCACTACTGGCTATGATCTATTTTGGATTTTGACATTTTTTATATTTCTGTTACAAAAGCTTGTCAAGATGTACCAGGAAGTTAGTCACTTTAGTGACAGAAAAAAACAAAACCTATTATTTAATGTTGTTTCATCTAATCTAAATATTTTTTTCAAGATAAAAAATTAGCCTTAGATTCAGCAAGGATCAATTCAAAGCCTAATATTTTTAACATTGAAGTTTTTTTTAATGTTGACTTAACAATATTTGATGCTGAATTGAATTGAATATGTAGAGTCTCTTTGTGCTGCATGTTTCTTAATTTTAATTGCCCAGTTAACTGGGCTGCCTTGCTCATGCTTAACAGGAGTGAGCCAGATTACTGTAGTAAGCAGTACAACTGCTAGGTCCAGCAGTTTACTCATGTATAGCTAGAAAGTAAATAATCCTGAGTTTATTATAAGTGATATTGTAGGAGAACCAATATCTAAAAATCTAAAAGTAATAACAATTTTAAAAATTGATGTTAAAGGTACATTACTACTTTACTCATCAGAGAAGGAAAACTCTGACTCCAAAAAACCTCCGCTGCCTTGTGGCATACCTCTTCAGGGGAAAGGCTAAGGGAGTAAACCCCGACAGAAAATCCGGAGCCGGAGTCCCTAAGGCGGTTTGACGTTGTAGTCAACACCGGCAACTCCTGCGGCGCACCTGAAGCCAAGCTGTATTGACTCCGTCTTTCCCTTGGACCCTTCAGCTGCGAAGAGAGGGGGGGTCTGCTGCATGGGCAACAGCAGACCCTCCATATCACCCTGCCCAGGCTCTGTAGCTTCAGCTTCACTGGAGAGGACACTCCAGCGTCATTGCAAGATGTCGATTTAACACGGGAGGAGACAGATACCGTGTCACTCCCGAGTCGGACTGCACAGCCAGATAGACTCTTAAGAAGCTACACCATCGTCTCTCGAGACGGACGGCTGCTGACTACTTTACTCATTATTTTTTATTATTGTCTCCAAGAACATTATAAAAGAATACAATTTATCATTAAAAGGCTGCTTTGATTACAAAGAAGAAACTATTCTATAAAAAGCAGCTCTGCGAAAATTACTACCTCTGATGGAAAATAGAGTCAACAATATAAATATTTTTAAACATTGTAAGTGTCTGAGTTTATATACCTCATAGTAACTGAAGTTGTCCACAAGAATTTGAAGGCAGCAGAGAGCCTGAGTCTTCCAGGCCTGCCTCAACTGGAGGAGCTTTCAATGCACTGTACAAAGGGACCCATGCATGGTCATGAGACAGTTATTATAGCACCTTTCTCACTGAATGAATATCTGTTGCATAAACAGAGAGCACTGAAAAATATTTGGGTGTTTTAAGAAGCCATACCATTTTTCATTTTTTACAGCAATGTATATTCAAGGGAGTAGAGTTCCAAATAGAGAACTTTGCACTGTGGGGCTACAGTGAAAATCTTTCCTTTAGATTGTATTTGTACCCCACAACACTTAAACAGAATGACAGGGGGAAAAAAAAAAGGAAAAGGAAATGTGAACACATTATATTAATAGAACCAGAAAAATATGTATACTTTATTTCTTAAGTTGAACTTCATTCTAACAAATCCCAAGCAGTAAAGCACAGTAGGTATTTAGAATAAATTTGTTTAATGACTGCTTAAGTGGATATTGTTTTTATTACTCCAGTTTAAAAGTCAAGGCAAATATGAGGAAGAGCTAAAATTAATTAAGCTCTTTACATTAAATGTTCTGTGTCAGCTCACAAAGATGTGAGCAATTCCTGCACTAACAACACTACATGCAAAAAGGAGTATGAGGGAAAGAAAGCTCATGTAGCATATATGGATGTAGAAATGATTTCGAAGCTTGAAGTGAAAGAAAAATATGATAAGAAAAGGAAAGTGGCAAATGAAAAGAAGATTGCAAAAGACGTTAAGACAAATAATAAGACATTTTTCAAGCATGGAAGGAACAAAAGGTCAGTGAAAGAGAGAGTGGAGTTTCTTACAGATGGCCAGAGCAATTTACTGACTGAAAAGACAGGCATTGCTAAAACAAAAATCAAATGAGTTCATTGCCTTTCTATTCTCACAGAGGACTAGAGAAATAGAATCAGAAATAGATATAAGTCTCAGGAGAATAAGAAAAAAATGCAAAGAGAGACTGCACTGTGCTCAAACATGAGCCTAAAAATAAAATCAGTTATTTTTTTAAACAAGAACTAAAAATTGCATTTATCCTTAACAAATGTTTATTTTATGGTTTTTCAATGGAACTATATAAGGAGTTTTTGAAGCAAAGGTGTAGCAGAATCCTACCAACCCCCTTTTTTCCAATTTTGTTAGTTAAGTAATTAAATTGGGACAGTCGTGGGGCAAATAGTCTCTCTTTGGAATCCATTTCCCATTAAGGAAAACAGCATTTGGACACAATTTTAGTAAGGGTCCCAAAATCTGTATCAACCACAATGCAAAGAAAGTCATTGGACAATGGAGCTTTTCGCTATGGTCACCATAACTTATATCATATAGCAGAAGTGGCACCAGAAACAAACAAAAAAAGGTGGCCTCAATAGAAAAGCCTACACTAAACAAAAAATTCAACTTAAAAAATGTTTAACTCACAGCAGCAGTTTCACTAAAAGAAGTATTGCTAGCATAAACCTTATCTTGTTAGGTCAGGACCCTGGTTTCCATTGCTTGGCCTATTGGGTCACTAAAATGATCATTCAAATGGACACCTAGTCCTTAATATTAAATATTGAGAAGTGGCTTTATAGCACATTCAGGTGGAGAATGAGAGAGCCAAAAAGAATTTCAATAATACTATTTTGGCAAGAAGTAGCATAAAATAAGTCACCAGGATGGGGTAAGTCAGCCTTGTAAAAAACCTATGGAGACTCTAACTAAAAGATGTAGAATAGATTGTCCTAGATGGAGAAGAAAGACATACTTTTGAGAAACAAACATGTACAACCAGAAGCAGAAGAATACCTTAGAGACTGTAAAACACTATCTGATTTGGACATTGTATCTGATGTGTATAGCCATGAGGAGCACCAAGATATTTTTCTTCCTCTCTGTATCAGTGGGATATTGCACACATGATAGGATGACGAGTTGCTTAATTTTATGTCAACTAGGCTGGGCCTGGGGGTGTAGTATTAAGTCAAAAATTATCCAGGATGTTCTGCAAGAGGTTATTGTATGAGATTAACATTTATATCACTGAACTCCAGTGAAGCCAATTACCCTCCATCATGTGGGTGAGCCTTATGCAATCAGTTGAAGGCCTCAATAGAACAAAGAATAGCCTCTCCTGAGCAAGAAGAAATTCTTCCATAGGGAGCAGACTGCCTTTGGACTTTAACTGCAACTCTTCCTTGAGTCTCTAGTCTGCTGGTCTATCTCATCTGATTCTGGACTCATCATGCTTCCATAACTCCATGAGTCAATGGTATATATGAATCTCTTGATAGATAGATGATGATAAATTATATAGATAGATATCCAGTTAGTTCTTTTTCTCTGGAAAATACTTACTAATATAAATGGCAAGATTAGGCAAACCCTGCATATTAGAATAAATTTTAAATTCCTTTGAATAAATCTGGACTTGTGAATACTTATCATCCAGATGTGGGTCATGAGGATGGGGCCTATCTAAGTTGCCCCATTAACTCTTTGTTTACATTTTTAAAATTTTATTTTTAATTTTAGAGGATAGTGGAGGAAGAAACAGAGGGCAAGAAACATCAATGTGTAAGAGAAACACTGATTGGTTGCCTTCCTTATATGCCTCCAAGGGGCCAGACCTGAAACCCACGCATGTGATCTGACCCAGAATTGAACCAGAAACCTTTCAGTTCACAGTGACTGCTCAAAAAAGTGAGCCACACCAGTTGGAATGCCCCATTAACTTTTTAATTCTGAAACCCATTTTTATTATATTTGGCCTGGAAGTCAGAATCACTTCAAAATTTCAGGCAGCTTTAAAACCTTCTGGAAACACTAGCTAAATAAGGCTGTAAAAGGAAGTGTATCCTATAGAGAAACCAGAGTCAGTTTCAAAGAGTAATAAGAATTCAAAGCTAGAAACTGAGAGACTTCAGACCCCACAGCATAACAATCCATAATAATATTAGCTCTTTTTCTCTTTTGACAGTAAACTTCAACCCTAACCATTGAATGTAGTCTATGGGTCTATTTTTTCTTAAATTGATCTATATTAACTTTTTTCTACTAAAGATTAGAAGATAGGTGAAGCAGAGCCTTAGAATACTTCTAGAAAAATGGTTCTGAAATAGCACGGTTAATCAGATTTTTTAAGGAGCTTTAATTTAGGAGGTCTTAAGTGAATGTTAAGCTCACATATTAAAAAATAAGTAATAGTCTTTTTGCTACAGATTTTTGGTGGTAGTATTTCTTTACAATACAGAAAAAACATTTTGTGAAGAAAATGGAATAATTAAAAAATAAAAAACATTGAAATGAGAAAAATACTAAAGAATAGAACATATATAAGAAAAAATTAATACTATATGAGAACTAAAAGATAAAAGAGAATACTTCTTAAGTCTTCCCTAGTAAAAAATTAAGAAATGAGACATAATCTTTCAATCACAAAGTGGAAAAAATTAAAAATTAACAATAAAATCTACAATGGATTAGTATTCAAATAGAAAAAGATTTTGTATACTGCATAAAATTTTTACATTTATTTATTATAGTATCTAGCATTATTCTGATAAGAGCAGGAAAGGGAATCAAATTAGTGATGATTATATATGACACAGTATTTTCTGTGTTGTTTAACTACAATAAGGAATAAAATTGTGGTTTTAAAATAACGTTGACAAAAGAAATAAAAACTCAATTTTGGAGGGATTTTTGGTCAAGATTGGAGGGAGGCTCACCTCCTCAAACAACCACAGCAAAAATTACAACTAAACAACAAAACAATTATCACCCAGAATCGCCAGAAAATCAATCTGTACGGAAGTCTGACAACCAAAGAATTAAAGAAGTCACAATCATCCAGACAGTCAAGAAGGGCGGAGATGTGGAGACACAGAGCAGGCAGTCCCATACCCACATGTGCTGGACAAAAATCAGGAGGGATACCTTGGGAGTGAGGGATACCTGCCCCATACCAGATGATCCAGCCCAGGGTTCCAGTGCCAGGAAGATAAGTCCCCATAACTCTGGCTGTAAAAATCAGTTGGCAGAGACTCTCAAGAGTCTCTTCTTTTTTTCTTTAAGTATATTTTATTGATTATATTGTTACAATAGTTCCAATTTTTCCCCTTTACTCCCCTCCATCCAGCACCCCCCCAATAATCCCCCCCAAGTCCGTGCCCATGGTTCGTACATACAAGCTCTCCCACTTCACCCTTTCATATATTCTTCTTCTTTTTTAATAAATAATTGATTAATTAATTATTTTAACAATAAAAAATAATAATACCTCCCTCTCAGATATTAAGACCCTTTATAATCTTATAAAGGACAATGGGTGAAGGTCTCAAGCTCCTCTAGCTGCTTCAAGCTGGACATGGTCATCATCCTACCTACCCTTGGGTCCACACATCCCTAATAAGAGTGGGGGTGTGGAGAGGAGGGTTGCCTTCCCATATGGGGAAGGATCATGCAGACTCCAGGTCAGTTGGCTGTCCCCAGACAATGGTGTGCTTGGTCTAACAGGCTGGCATCTTTGTTGTATTCTCCTCATTCTTCACCTACCCAGCCACTTAGTTCAGTCAAACCATTGTGTCTCAGGAGGCAGCAATGCAAACAGGATTAAGTGAGGCCTACCTATATGCCTGTAACTTAAATATCTTTGATGATATCACATAGTTTAACTTTCAAGTGAAAACAAATTTTAAATGAAAAGAGACTTTAAAGATGGTTAGCTGCACTACTTTATAGTCTATCACTGAGCATTGTGATTTTCCTTGAATAATGATTTTTCTCCCTAAGATTACCCTCCTTGTCATTAATGGAACTGCATTAAGTCCATTTTTAACTTATCCTGTTCATTTGCATAACCACAACAAGAGCAGCAAATGATCACTTAAAGGGCCCACAACACACTTAGGACTTAAACAGACTCACTCCTTCTGGGCTTCGGCACTGGGGCAGCAGCTGGAAGGGCACCAGTGGCATACAGAGAGAAACTAAAGTATCTGGCATCGTGGTGAGTGCTGGGGGATAGCATCTTACCAGACAAACTCCAGAGTCCAGGCAACAGCTACTGCCTCTTTTCTGAGCTCTCCCACACACAGAGCCACAGAGGTGTGACACCATATCGGAGACTTCATCAACTTGGTTCACATGGATAGCCCCACCTTGATGATTACCTAAGGCTTTGCCCCATCCAACTTACAAGTGCATTTTTCTACAATAAGCCACACTACTAAAACAAGGAGTCAAAGCAGCTCTACCTAATACATGGAAATAAACACAAGAAGGCTGCCAAAATGAGGAGACAGGTAAATGCAGTCCAAATGAAAGAACAGGACAAAACTCCAGAAAAATAATTAAACATAATGGAGATAAGCAATCTATCAGATAAAGAGTTCAAAACACTGGTTATTAGGATGCTCAAGGAACTCACTAGGTACTTCAACAGCACAAGAAGGACTCAGGCAGAAATGTAGGTTACACTAGGTAAAATAAAGAAAAACTTATAGGGAATCAACAGTGGAGTGGCTTAAGCTGAGAATCATATCAAAGATTTAGAACATAAGGAAGCAAAAAACAACCAATCAGAACAACAAGAAGAGAAAAGAATCCAAAAAAAGGGATTGTGTAAGCAGCCTCTTGGACAAATTCAAATGTACCAACATTCAAATAATAGAGGTGCTGGAAAGAGAAGAGAAAGAGAAAGAAATTGAAAAACTTATTAAAAAATAATGAAAGAAAACTTCCCTAATTTGGAGAATAGATAGGAAGTGCAAGGAGTCCCTAACAAGATGGAGCCAATGAAGACCACACCAAGACACATCGTAATTAAAATGCCAAAAGTTACAGATAAAGAGAGAATCTTAAAAGCAACCAGAAAAAAACAGAGTTACCTACAAAGAGGTGCCTATAAGACTATAAGCTGATTTCTCAAAAGAAACTTTGAAGGCTACCGGTGACTGGAAAAAGTATTGGAAGTGATGAAAAACAAGGACCTACAAAACTAGGCAGCAAAACTATCATTTAGAATCAAAGGGCAGATAAAGTACTTCCCAGATAAAATAAAACTAAAGGAGTTCATCATGATCAAGCCCTTATTATATCAAATGTTAAAGAGACTTATTTAAGAAAAAGAAGATCAAAACTATAAACCTTAAAATGGCAATAAATTCACAACTATCTACAAGTGAATCTAAAAAACAAACTAAACAAACAACCAGAACAGAAACAGAATCATAGATATGGAAATCACTTGGCAGGTGTTCAGTTGGAGGAGTAATGGGGAGAATGGGGTAACTGGTGCAGGGATTAATAAATACAAATTCATAGGTATAAAATAGACAGGGGGATGTTAAGAATAGTATGGGAAATGGAGAAGCCAAAGAAGTTATATGCATGACCCATAGACATGAACAAAGAGGGGGGATTGTGAGAGGAAATGATGGGTATCAAGTGGAGAGGGAAAAAAGGGGAAACTTGGGACAACTGTAATAGCATACTCAATAAAACACATTTTAAAAACATCAAGTAAAATAGTAATAAAATAATTATATTTAATATTTAGCATAATATTAAATATTTTGAATATTTTTCATATATAAGTTGTAGCCAAGTTATGTTTATTAGTATATAATTACATTAAATGCATTTTAATGTTTAAATTTAAAAATGTATAAATAAATTGGTCGTTTAATTCTCTCTTAAGAAAATAAAACAAAACACATTGAAGAACAGGATATGAAAGAATCATGATAAAGATTAATTATAAAATTAACTTAAGTCCCAGAGTAACAACTTATATGAAAATGGTTATAGTTATTGTTAGATAAGGGAAACATAAAAAGTACACAAAAATTGAAAATAAGAAAAGCTTTATTAAAAACTGTCATATATTACTTAGACAAATTTATGCTGACAAATTTTTGAATCATAACAAAATAGATTATTTTACATTAAACATTGAATTTAGAAATATATTTAAAAATGCTATAAACCAAAAACTGAATTTATTTATGAACACTTTCAAAAAAGCTTTAAAATTAAAAAACATCAGAATATTCTGGTTTCATGAGTTTTATATGAAATCTCTGTTAAATTTTCATAAATCTTACTTTACTTAAACTTCAGAGAAAACAAAAACTACAAATTTTCCAAAAAATTAAGATTAGTCGTCGGCAGCCGTCCGCCTCGAGAGACGATGGTGTAGCTTCTTAAGAGTCTATCTGCACCGCCGAGAATGGCTGTGCAGTCCGACTCAGGAGTGACACGGTATCTGTCTCCTCCCGTGTTAAATCGACATCTTGCGATGACGCTGGAGTGTCCTCTCCAGTGAAGCTGAAGCTACAGAGCCTGGGCAGGGTGATATGGAGGGTCTGCTGTTGCCCATGCAGCAGACCCCCCCCTCTCTTCGCAGCTGAAGGATCCAAGGGAAAGACGAAGTCAATACAGCTTGGCTTCAGGTGCGCCGCAGGAGTTGCCGGTGTTGACTACAACGTCAAACCGCCTTAGGGACTCCGGCTCCGGATTTTCTGTCGGGGTTTACTCCCTTAGCCTTTCCCCTGAAGAGGTATGCCGCAAGGCAGCGGAGGTTTTTTGGAGTCAGAGTTTTCCTTCTCTGATGTGCCCTGACTGGAAGATCGAACCAGCGACACTTAGCTCGCAGGCCGACGCTCGATCCACTGAGCCAAACCAGCCAGGATACATTAAGATTAGTATATGTTCAAAAACTATGCAAAACAGACTAATCTCACTTATTCTATAAATATTCTAAATAAACCACAAAAAAAAATCCAGCCAAAATGCAAGCAATAAGAAATAAGAATTTATTTCAAGACTAAATTTATTACAAAAATACATATTATGATTGTTCACCATGCTTTGTTGGTCAAAGGTAAAAGAAAACATTGTTTACAGAAATGCCAAAAAATTCATTTGATAAATTGAAAAATGGATAATTCCCATTTAAAGCTACTACAGCAAAAATAATTGTATGTTATTGCTTTAAACAATTAACATAAAGAGGAGAGATTGAGAAAGAAGTATTTCAGTTTAGTGTGAACGCTCACTTAGTTGAACACTCACTACAGATGATACCAGGGCCCCGATCCATTTGCAGATATTTTGTTTTATTCTGAACCTCTTTCTAATTTCCTTTAGTAGAATATTTTACAAGAAATAGACATATAAGTATATAAATAATTGCTACATCAAGGGAAAAACAAACTGTGGGAAACTATCTGTAGCATATTTACAAAGTGTTGGTATCTTTAATTTATAGTAAATAACTATATGTCCTATTTATAAAAACTACAAATTCCCAAATAGATAATTGGCAAGGCAATAGCTGATATGTATTTGAACACCTGCTCAAAACAAGCAAATAGAAATAATGATGTCCTTTTTGCTTAATAATATTGGTAATGATTAGATGTCATTTAATTTGAAAAAAGCGGCAGTGAACTAGGTACTCTCGTGTACTCAAGATTGGTGTGTAAATGAGTACAGCCCTTATAAAGAGTAAGTTGACAGTATAAAAAAAGATAGCATGTTTTGACATGACAATTTGTTTTTTTTATTTGACTTAAGAAAATGTCATCGCAGCTATATTTATATAACCAAAATTTTGAAATTAAATCTCAATTATAGGCAAATAGTTAAAAGATGAAAATATAGTATAATTTTTATCAGAAGATTAAAGGCATTAAAATGATAACTTGATATGTTTTTAATGACACAAGGAAAAGCTTATGCTAAAATGTTAAATAAAAAGGCACAATACACAAATATTTATTAATATGATAGATATTTCAAATGTGCACACACAGAGAGGAAGAAAAAGAGAAAGGGAAATGACTGAAAAGAAGACATATATGCTAAAATTTTAAAAGAGTAACTAATTTTGTTTATTGTTATTTGGAATGATTTTATCTTATATTTTAGATAGTTTCTAATTGTCTAAAATAACCTTGTAATTTCCTTTATAGTCAGAAAAATGGTTTAAAGTTGATTTTAGTGAAGTACATAACATTTGGGTCAGTAATTTCTCCTTTGAGATTTTCTTCTAATGAAATATCCTCAAGGAAGATTAACTATGTATGCAAAAACATGTTCATTAAAATATTATTTGAAAAAAGAAAAGTTGTAATTAATTGTAAGTTTTTGACCATGGAATTGACATCATATTACATCAGGGACAAAGATAAATGTTTCACAGCATATTACGGTCAAAAATAACTTATAGCTGTGTATAATAGAAGACTGGATTGCTTATATGAAGTCCAACAGCAACATAAATGCAGACATTGAGGCTTCTTCATCCCAGCTGTAATGATTGCAATTGGACAATTGTATAAGGCAGGTTTTTTTCTATGTTGTAGCATCTTTCTGGTTCACTTTAACTGTGTCACCAAAGTTTAGAAGAAACATTACTAGGAGATGTGGGAGAAGTGAAACTAGACTCTCACCCAAGCCTTGCATTCATCCAATTATTTACATATTTTTATCCTTCACTGTATGCTACTCAAATAAATTACAACAAGTTTGGTAACAAAGGAAAATGTTCTACTCTGTGGAAATATCCAAAATTATGAAAAGGAAACATGTAAGAATACCACAAACTCAATCCTGGGACTAGTGATATCTTCCTCTTCAGCTGAACACAATAGATCTTCCAAATTTTATGATTAGAGTAATATTTTAATCTCCCACTCCTTATAATTTGTGATGATTAATAAAATAAAAACTCACCTGTGGAGAATAATGAAGAATAGAAGTATTTTATATTCCTGAGAATATAGGGAGAATTTGCAAAATCTTAGCTTCGGTTTCTTTATCCCTAGAATGGAACAACAATACGGCTCACAGTTTTTTTTTGTTTTTGTTTTTTTTTGTTTCTGGGAGTTAAAAACCATACAGGGTATGAAAATCTAACACTGTGTCTGGAATATAGCATTTTTGACAATTTTTTTTATCGCTGTTCATCTATTGCATATACAATATACTGTCCTCATGAGAACCAGCTTCATCAGCCTGCAGTCTGTGCAGTTACAAAGGGAACCACAGGCAGAAGAATTTTATGATTGAAAGCTTTGCTCTCTCTAATCTGAAATTCTTAATATTTGTTAACAAGGAGTTTCAAATATTTATTTTTTCATTTTGTCTCACAGTGTTGTTGTGAGAATAAGAAATTACTTGACTTTATCAATACGATTAGATTATTTTGACTTGTTGCAGTACTAGTTTATGGACTCTCACTGTCAAATAATCCAGGACAAGTAATTTATCTACAGTTAATGAAATTTATGTCTGCTGTTTTTTAGAGACTCCCTATAAGACAAGGAAATATAGGATGCCTTGTGGATTCAATCTGATTTCAAAGGCGCAGTCTTCACTTGATCATAATGATTTGGAATTATCCTGAAAATTTATGACAACTTTGGAAAATGACAGTTTACAAATTGCTTAATGGAATAATGTCTCTTGAAAGCACTTTGTAATCCACACAGTGCTATGCTAAAAGTATGTCTTTAATTAGTTAAGACATAGGAAATGTTCATGCAATTTTATGGCAAAACAGAACACTTGCATGTACACCATCTTAAGAAGTTACATCTGTGCAAGCTCCTGCAAAGTTATAAATTGAATTCTAATTAATAGTAGACTAATTATTTATCTACTTTCATCACTTAAAAACATCTACTATTATGTGTGTTTTTTAAAAACCTACTTTGTACAAATTAGAATCCAGTAAAGGGCAGAACTTCTTATCTGCCCATTTAAGTCGTAAAGGATCAGTATCATATTTTTGAATTGGATCTGACAAGAAATTGATAGCTGAGTACAGAAAAGAGGAGTGTTTAGTTCTGTTAGAAATCCATAGTAAATGATTGTTAGGAGCTTCCTTCTATGTCAGAATTTTGAAAATTATTTTTCAAATTACCAGTTAAATGCATTGCTAACATTAAAGTATTAAACAATATTAATTTGAGTATCTTTCAAATATATTCTATACTCATTCCATAGATATGAGTTGATGTCCATATCCCAAATTTTTTTTAAATTCCCCAATGTATAGAAATTGTAAACATGATGTGATGACATTTTGAAGAAATAACCTGAGTGATAATAATTCTACCTGCAATTCCCAGATGTAATGTTACAGAAATTAACAGCTGTTCACTAGTGCTATTATAAAACATGCTACTCCCTTAAAAGCAAAAGATAATGGATGGCTAACAACACATATATTATAGCAATTTTTGGCTAGCCTGCCTCAGACAAGTAACAGGAATGTTGAAACATTTATAAAGTGAAACTTCATCAATGCCCACAGTAGCAATCTGAATAAACAAGCCAACGTGGTCAAAAGAAGTCAGAGATGAGGAGGGGAGAAGTACACTAGAATGCTACTTGGTTAAATTCAACTTTATTACTTATTGCTAGAATTATTGCAATTATCTCTTGATTGGTTTTCAGATTTTTAAATTTACTCATTCTCCTAGTTAGAACAATTTAAGCTTCTTCGTTTATCTTCCACACAAGGAAGGCCATCTATGATTATTCACCCGCTTACCTCTCCAAGTCTGTCAACACCAGCAACACAAGAGTTATCAACTTCCATGAAGGTCTTCAAATTTCCTATAGGGACCACACATTTCTATACTTTTGTGGCCACATGTATTCTCCTATCTTGCTTGGAATTGCCCTTTCTTTAGTCCATCTTTTATCTGCCTTTTCTCTTTAACACCAGTTCCCACAGGCTCCACTTCTTAGTCACCTCCAGTTTGTCTTATGTGTTTCTTTTCTATATTTAAATAACATCCTTCCTGTTATAACATTAATTGAAGTAATGCCTATCTAAGTGAATTTGAGGAAACATTAGAATTATTTGCATTTATCTGTTGCTACATAATTAATTATGCTGAAACATGCCAGCTTAAAATTTTTAAAAACTTTATTTATTTCACTGTTTCTGTGTATCAGAAATTTTAGCCAAGTGATTCAGGTCCTGAGTCACTCATGAAGCTGCACTAAAGCTGTTGGTTTCAGTCGTAGTTTTCTGAAGGCTTGACTTGAGCAAGAGGATTCCCTTCCAAGGTGATTCACTCAATGTCTTGTGAAATGAGACTGAAGTTGTGGCTACAGTCAGAAGGCCTCAGTTGCCTGCCAGGTGGTCGTCTCCATAGTGATAATTTGAGTGTTCCCACTGCATGGCAAGTGGCTTCTCCCAGAGCAAATAAGCTAAGAGTGAAGCACAAATTAGAATGTTTTCTATGACCTATACTTGAAAGTCACACTCTATCATTTCTTCAATATAATATTGGTTACACAGGGAACATTTAACCTTTGTGAGACAAGACTACACAATGGCATGCATACCAAGAGTTAAGGATTATTGTGGGTTATCTGGAAAGATAAACACTTGAAAAACTTTAATATTACATCAGAGAAGGAAAACTCTGACTCCAAAAAACCTCCGCTGCCTTGCGGCATACCTCTTCAGGGGAAAGGCTAAGGGAGTAAACCCCGACAGAAAATCCGGAGCCGGAGTCCCTAAGGCGGTTCGATGTTGTAGTCAACACCGGCAACTCCTGCGGCGCACCTGAAGCCAAGCTGTATTGACTCCGTCTTTCCCTTGGACCCTTCAGCTGCGAAGAGAGGGGGGGTCTGCTGCATGGGCAACAGCAGACCCTCCATATCACCCTGCCCAGGCTCTGTAGCTTCAGCGTCATCGCAAGATGTCAATTCAACACGGGAGGAGACAGATACGATGTCACTCCCGAGTCGGACTGCACAGCCATTCTCGGCGGTGCAGATAGACTCTTAAGAAGCTACACCATCGTCTCTCGAGACGGACGGCTGCTGACGACGATGACGATATTAATTATTTAATTACATCCTAGAATCTCCTTAACTATTCCATTTTAATTGTGGAAGAGTTTCTCTGAATGTTTTTGTCTTCAAGAAAATCCCAATTTAAAATAAAGGGGAGTAATTTTAAACATTATTAAATTTTATAAGATATATGTACACATATATTTGCATATATTTTATTTTTGCAACTGTATTTTTAATTTGCGAGTAATAATACATTTAAAAGAAAGATAAATTTCATGAAGAACAAAGCAGTAAGAGGACAATATCTTCTTTCAAGTAAATGTGTGATCTTAAATCATCTATAGAACTTCATTGTGCTTAAGCTTTGTCACCAATATACTATAATATAGTATAATTAATGGTTTGTACATCTCATGATATTGTGAGTATAAAGATTACTGATAATAAGCAGCAATAAAAAGCTAAGTGACTATGAAAAAGTTAAGCATCTTTCTTAAATGATTTGCAAATGCATCTCATAAATGGCATTTGGACATTTGTAATTGCCTAGCATACTTACATACAAATAATAAGTAGTATACTCATTGTATGATAATAACTTCAGGTTACTTTACGAAGGCAGTTTTTTTTTTTACTACCAAATTATCTCACTAAGGAGTTAGCTATATTCACAATGCCACACATAAAGACAAATTTATCTTGATTCAGGCTCAGCGATGAAACACAAGTGAACTGGGAAGAAGACTAGATGTATTAAAATTTTTTATCTGTGTGTCTACAAACCACAATATTTTTTAAAAGCCTTAAAATCTTAGTAATCTATTTTAGAATGTGAAATGGTAGACAAAAGGAGGCTGGAAAGGTAATTATTAGTCAATAAAGCAAATTTTTAATTTTCTCAATTTAAATTTGTGAAAGTTCTTCCAATAAAAAATAAAGTTACTGATCAATAAACTACTGGCCAGTAGTTTTCAGGGAACTCAGCATTTGCACGGGGTACACACAGCCCCCAAGCACAGCTGCTCTGCGGACCTAGACTGGCTTTGTTCTCTCTCTGAAGTCTTGCACCCATCTAGAAGGAAGGTTTGGATCTCCAAATTACCACTTCTATAAACTACTTTTGAATTTTTTTTACTAAGTATATAGTGATTTATCATGAAACATAATTTCAATATTTTTCAACTAAGAAAACTTAATTTGTTTTCTTTCCATTTTGTTTAGAGCAAAGAAAAAGAAGCCACTTGACTTACACAAAGGGTTCATAGTCCTTAATGTGAGGCACTTTTGATTTAAGGCCCTGAAATTTTAGGGATTTCTGTTTAAACCACAGTATCACTAGCCCTGATATGACCGATATAGTTATAACACAGATATGGGGTACTGTCAAGAAAAAAAACTAAATATGTGTTATTGGCTTAGGGGTCTTGGAGTTATTGACAAGAAAATTGATATTAAATCCGGAAGAACTGAACATTTCCAAGTAGAAAAAAAAAAAAGTGGAAAATTCAGAAACCTGAAGCTTTGAAAAATACAACTCTATTTCAATGCCCCAAAGTAAACCATAACATTGAAAACTCATAAAATTCTGCTTAGAAGCAGGAACCAAAGAAACGTTTTTTTACTCATTAAAAATAGTTACTGACTAGTGAACATGGTGCATAATAAAGGGGTTTTTTTTTGACAAAAATTGTTTTGGAGAAAGAGAGAAAGACCATGTCACTCCCAGGAAAGCTAACAGGACAATTATTTTAAGAAAGAGAGAGAGAGAGGGTTTGTGGAATAGTGAAGAAGAAAATGCAAGTGAATATAACAAATTTAATAAGTATAACCCATAAAAGAAAAGAATGTAGCTATTAATTCATGGAGCTGACTAAAATCAAGTAGATAAGAAGCCAGTAAATGTTTTTAGAGTCATTCTGCCAAAAGAAGCACCAGCCTAAACTAAAAAATTATGATTTTTTGAAATAAAAGCATTATCAGCTTCTCAATCTTCTACAGGAAGAATGTAGTTCGTTTTTCAAATAGGATATGATCCTTAATACTAAATATAGTTATGGTCAAGAAACATAAGGAAACTCTTCCTAGAATAATGAACTGAGGACCAACTCTCTTAGGGAATAGAATTGATCCTAGTCAAAAAGTGGAAGGGCTCCACTAGTGTTTGCCAAGCAGGATATCAGAACTGACATTACTATTATATGTATACCATTCTTCTCTTTCTGTATGAGTGCTTATTGTAGTTATCCTGGCCTTATTTATCCATTGTAAATTGAGTGTGGGAAGTAGATAATGTTCTTTTGTTCATAATTATCAAGAGGATCCAAAAAATAGCTATCGGGATATTACTACCCATAATAAGGATATTAATAGACCCTGAATGTCAAGCTCAATGAGAGAACTATTTGGGACTTTTGGACTATATTTCTTGGACAAAGGTAAGATGGAATTCTGTTTGGTAAAGAGAGTGAACTGAATATTTGGTAAACAGGAGAAGGAACCCTGATAGTTATTAAAACTGCTCAAAGATACTCTACCTTCCTTTTCTTGCCACCAAACAGAATTGGAATTTCACTTGTTTCAGACTAACATATTCCAAAGATAGAATCAATTCTCATCAATATGTTTCAGAATTTTTACATGCTTATATATAATGATGTCTTCTCTAATACAATGCTTATATATAACGATGCCACCTTCCCTGAGTCATCTTTTCCTCTAAATGGTGAAATGTGCACATATCTTCTGTAGCCCTAATCTTGTGCTACCTGCTCCCTGAGTAACCTTTTCTAATTTCATGAAGTCAGCTATCAACTGCACTTTGGATGAATATTAAGTTCCAATCTAGATTTCTCCACAGAATTTTAAATTCTTTTATCAAATACCTAATAAACATTTCAAACCCATTATTGCTCCAAATTTAATTGATTGTTTTTATCACCAAAAATATGGTTGTCTTTCCAAATTTGCCCTCATCAAAGGTCACTGAAGGTCAAAACCATGGAAATCCCTTAAAATCTTTTCTGTATATCTAATGCTCACTAAGTCGTACTAATTCAATTACCTAAGCATATCTAAATTGCATCCAATTTTCTCTGTCCAGATGGCTACTAACCTTGTCATCTCATGGCTTTGTCACCCACTGGAGATTCTGACCCAATGAACATGGAACTTTTTTGAGACAGAAAATAAATATCAGCGATTATAATAAAACATAACAAATTCTGTAATAGAGGTTTGCGAGAAGTAATATTGGAGAAAGACATCTGATATCTACCTCAGGGATATCAGTAAACACTTCTAAGAGTCTTATGCTACTCTTGTTCATTTCACAGATATTTATGATGTGAAGTCTGCATGACAGGTCACCCTTTTCCTTTGTATCAGATAACTCTCCTGTAGGCTGAGATGTAACTATGGACAAGATCAAACAGCATTCCTCTTGAATTCTCTGAAGAAAAAGATGAGAAATTATGATGTAGATACAGTGTGGAAAAACATCCCTAGAAGGGAATTGAATACTGAATTGGACTATGAAACATGAGTCTGGAAATGTCTATGTTGGACTATATTATGAAAGACATTGCATACCTTACAATAGTTTTGGAACTTTATTATTATGACAGCAGAAACCCTAAGAAAAATAACTACCTTCTGGAAATGTAATATAGAATGGTTACTGGGTCTTCCCCGTGTTGCAGACCTTAAGGGCAAACACATATCATTCATTCCATTTCAGGCAGTAAAAGCCTTACCTCAAGATAACATTTTAATGCATTTAGTCAAAATGAAAATTAAAAAATGAGATTAACCTAAAAAACTCATTCAAAATAAGACTGAGACTCACACTTTACACAGATCAAAATGTGTCTTGGTTGGGAGTGGTCTTAACATAGAAATAAGTTTAAAATAGTGACTATGGGAATCAAGAGAAAAGAGCAATAAAACATAACACAATTTTTTCCTTAGTATTTTATAGATATAATATTCCTTGTGTAATTTTTCATATTTTGTAATTTTTCCAAATGCACATGTATTGATTTTATAACCAGGAATAGTAAATATACTAAAAAATGTGTTAGTGACCCTCACAGGAATTTTGTGGTAAAACTAGTATTAGATTTTTTAAAATTATTTTTTATCATACTGGACATATAAAAAAATCATCATATTAGTTGAAAATATATGTATTCATGGCCTCCATCCTTCTCTACCCAGTTATGAGCTACTAACAGGAATAATAGCACTGATTGTTCAAATATTCAAATATTGTAGATTATTTGTCATGTTTCACTATTTTTGTTAAATTGGAAGATTTCTAACAATGGGTAGAGAAAGGTGGAAAGAAGAAATAAAGAAAATGCTAATACTGAGTTCAAATAATCTTGAGAAAATAGAAAATCTAACAACACATTTCAGTCAAGTCTCTCTGTTAGTAAAATAAATTAAAAGTCTGTAAGTATTTGGTAAATTTAGATTATACAACCTTAAGTAAATAGCCAACTTTATTTGCTAATATCCTCTCTTGAACATATACTAATCTAAAAAAAAAAAAAAACCTAAAAAACTCTAAAGGTTTATATGTATAAAGATGTTTTAAGTCGTTCACATTGGTTGCTAATGCCCTGGGCCCCCCACTCCCTGAGATGTCCTAGTGCCAACGCCCCCTAGTGGCAGTGTGGGAACTTCTGGCCAGTGGGGTGAACACTGTCTGGTTATTCTTTTATATTACAGTCCTGATTTCAGACGATTTAAACCTTAACCTATTTTTAACAGAATATTATATAAAAATTCTGTTTTTAAACCTTTTGTCATTTGAAATGCATGTATTGTTGCACGTGCTGGGGGATGGGCACAATTAGCCCTATGCCAACCTGTGGCAGACAAAGGCTGTCCCATCCAGATCGGTGGGACAGAAGGTGCTGCCCAGTGTGTCAAGTCCATAACCCTTTAATCCAGATATGTCTGATGGAAATTCACTTTTCATATCTTTCTCCTGACGTGGATTGTTTTAAATTGGAATAAATCTTGTTCCTAAATGCAAAAAAAATAATCAAAACAAAAGCCAAGCTAATTGGTTATTTTATGTTTGAATTTTAACTATTTCACAGAAAAAGCTTCACAGAGATGTTTATAACAACTTTGTTCATAATTGCCAACACTTGGAAGCAACCAATATACTGTTCAATAAGTGAATTAACAAATAAATTTTGGTACGTCCAGGCAATGAAATATTATTTCCTTTTAAGAAAAAGACATGGAGGAACCTTAAATGCATATTACTAAGTGAAATCCGTCGTCAGCAGCCGTCCGTCTCGAGAGACGATGGTGTAGCTTCTTAAGAGTCTATCTGCACCGCCGAGAATGGCTGTGCAGTCCGACTCGGAGTGACACGGTATCTGTCTCCTCCCGTGTTGAATCGACATCTTGCGATGACGCTGGAGTGTCCTCTCCAGTGAAGCTGAAGCTACAGAGCCTGGGCAGGGTGATATGGAGGGTCTGCTGTTGCCCATGCAGCAGACCCCCCCCCCCCCTTCACAGCTGAAGGGTCCAAGGGAAAGACGGAGTCAATACAGCTTGGCTTCAGGTGCGCCGCAGGAGTTGCCGGTGTTGACTACAACGTCAAACCACCTTAGGGACTCCGGCTCCGGATTTTCTGTCGGGGTTTACTCCCTTAGCCTTTCCCCTGAAGAGGTATGCCGCAAGGCAGCGGAGGTTTTTTGGAATCAGAGTTTTCCTTCTCTGTAAGTGAAATAAGTCAATCGAAAAATGCTACATACTGGATGATTCAAACTCTGCCTTTCTGAAAAAGGCAGAACTATGGACATAATAAAAAGATAGTGGTTGCCAGGGGTTGGGGATGGAGATGATGAGTACGTGGGGCACAGAGGATTTATAGGATGAAAACACTCCTTATGACACCAGAATGATGGATACATGTTATCATATATATAGAATGTACAACACCTAGGTTGAATTTAAACTGTGGACTTTGGGTGATAACCATGTGTTTATGTAAGTTTATCATCATAACAAATCTAGCACTCTGGTGGTTCATAGTGAGGAAGCTATACACATTTTGGGGAAAAGGGTATTTGGGAAATCTCTGTGCCTACCCCTCAATTTAGCTGAGAAACTACAATTACTCTAAAAAGGTGAAGTTTTAATTTAAAAAAAATAACTATATTGAGTACAAGTAATTTTTCTGAAATATTTTAAAAACATTCTTAGTCTAATAGTAAAGATAAAATGTTCAAAAACATTTCAAGTCTTTAAATATTTTTAAATATTATTTCTTTTTTAGTACTTTAGAGATAACCAGGAAAGGGAGGAATGGAAGTCACTGCTTAATAGGTACAGAGTTCTGTTTCAGGAATGAAATAGTTTGGGTAATAGATAACAATGATGGTCACACAACACCGTGAATATAATTAATGCCACTGAGTTGTACACTTAAAAATGGTTGAAATGGCAAATTATTATATGTATTAGCACAATATTAATAACAATTTAAATAATGAAAGAAATATCATTTCTTTCTTATTTTACTTTGAAAATGAATAAAATCTGGGTCACTTCTCATTGAAGATGATTTAATATCTTAGACCTGAAAAAAAGAAAGAGAAATAAAATGAAGTATATTTTAACCACTTACATAATACTTTAATGAGTGTAAGATAATAGTAACCTTTAAGCCATAGATTAAATGGAAATATTGCATAGGTCCTGAGCATCTAAGAGAACAAAGCAAGATTCAGCAGAGTTACACATTTCAAACTGAACATTATGTTTAAGAATTACCCTTTTGACACTAGGCTAAGGAACTAGGTAGAGAAAGTCTCCAAAGAACAGGAGTTATTTAGCATGAGACAAGCAGGAGAAAATATGTTATACATGGATCTTTGTACACACTGTGTTGTACAGATCTAATTCTATCTGATGTGCCCCAAGATAAAAAAGCAAACAAACAAAACAAATACACACAGATGTACACAACAAATGCAGACACATAAAATAAAAATAAGAAGAAAAAGAGCCAAAGGACAACATATCCTGACATTCTTTATAATATGATTGTTCTTGATATTCTTTGTTTTCACTTACACCGTGGTGTCTTTTCAATTTTCTAGAGAGCTAAATAAGGTTTTTAAATTCTTCTTTTGTAAAGTATAAGTTCTGTTTCTATTGCTTCATTTTGTGTTTGTCTCAAGGGACAACCAGAGAGATGAAAACAGATTTTACTCTTTGACTCTCCTCCTCCCAAAGAAAATGCACAATACATGACAAATGTAAGGTAAAAACTCTGATTATCCATATTAACACTAAATAGTGATCTTCCATTAATTTATTGCAAATGTGTTTAATATTATATATTTATGCATTTATATTTTGTATGAATGTTACTATGGTTGGTGATAATTACTTATACATAAAAGATTAATCACATAAGGAATTATGAAACCAATATTTCTATAAGCACACACATACACACACACACAGAAAAACAGCTACTAGTGTATTTGGAGCTTCAGCCATAAGTATGTGCATTGCCATTCCTTAAGCCTTTGCTTCTTTGCCTGTATGTGATTGATTGAAAAGGAAACAAACTTTGCATTATTGTCATCCGTGATATCCTAATTGTTAAAGCTAAAATTTCACTATTTCAATATTTTACTTCTGATTAATTTTGCCATTTTTTATTTCATTGACCAGTTAATTGACTCAGTAATATAATTAAATAAAAATCACTGCTTATATAGCTATAACCTTTACCTGTAAAATTGGAGAACTGGTGAAATATGCCAACAAATATTTTTGGCTAATTTTCATTGAGCTGGTAAAATGTGTCACTACATCATTGTATCCCTTATTGCACTGACTTCTGTCCTTCATTTATTACTGTAGGACCCTAACTTTCTGTCAAATTCTGCATATGATTTCTGGGATTCAACAGAGGTTTAAATTTGCTCATAAGTAAGTGCATTAACTGCTCACCTGCTCTCATTAATACAAGTGTGGCCTCACTTTTTAGTTATTAAGATGAAGAGAGGAAACTCTTCCTGTGTATGTGTTGGCTTCAGTTAGCTTTCTCAGATCTCACTGATGAATCAAACTGTGGAGCCGGAGACACATTTGAGTGTCATATACACGGTGTTGTACTTAGAATCACATCTTCTGATGGATGTATTATTTTTAATTCTGCTAGTGTTTTGACCTTTCCATTTTCTCCTAGGAAGACTTTCCTCCTAGGTATTTGAAGAATTCTAGTCAGCTTCTGGATGGCTGATTCCATAAATCTTCAACATGAATAGGCACTTTAGATTTGCTTTGGTGGACACAGCTGGCATTCTCTACTACATATAGCTGAGGAGTTGGATTTGTTAGATAAAAATTATGATCATTCTTTCAAATAAATTGCAATTTATCCCTTTTCACTTATGTACTTTTTTCATTGAAAAATTCAGTCTCTCTCCTCAGTGTAACCAGAACTGACTGGCATTGTCTTATGGTTTTTACCTACACTTAGCTTTTATTTAGAATATCTCACTTATATTTAAGTAATTTTTCTCTTGAAGCATTTTATAGAATTTATCAACATTTCAAATATAGTCCTAGGTCATAAACATTTTAAATTAAGTAAGTCACATAATAGCTCAATTTACACATAGATAATGTGTAGCTAATAGCAAGTGGACATATAATTAAAATAGAATACTACTGCTTGGGATTTAAACTTCATGATATTATTAAGTTTTACCAGCGGTATGTCAGTAAATGTGCAATAGCTGGCATTTTGGGAGGTAAAAACAGCCTGATTTATAACATTTACCAATTCCCGTGGTGTAAATTCTCCCACAACAACTGATTTCAAGCTACCAATATGATGTCACTTATCACACAGCTGGGAAGAAATGTACAAAATCAGCTCTCAGTAGGTGGTGCAATACAGTGCCATCCTGATGCAAAACACAATTGCTTGTTTTTACACATCTTACAGTAAGTATTTATATAGTTTCCATTTCCAAACTAGTGGGTTTTTTTTTTAAAACTTGAAGTAGAATTCAACATATTTTAAGGGCCAGTGTTATGTAATAGCCTTAAAATGTCAATCACTAGCAGCCTGCAACTGTAGATAATAAGACTCCTGTATCCTGAACATCAAAAATAAACATTTCTATAGGTATAATAAGCAAAAATAATGAGATGAAATTTTGTAAGAACCCCATGGGTGAGATTATTCCTTAAAAAATCTGTCCCAAGTATCTTTCTTAAGACATTTAAGAATAGCCTAAATTAAAATTACATTGCTTAGAAGACAATTTAATATTGAATTCAGTTCACATTACCAAAGAGAAAAATTTAACTGTGTTTACTAAAATCTTAAAACCATCATAGTTCATGGAATTCTGGCTTTGACTTTTACAAAATATACTTATTTCAACTTTATTTTTTAAGTAAAATTTTTCAAATATTTCTGTAAGAATATCAAAATACATGAGATAAGGCAATAAACTAGAAACCATTATTTTATAGCCCTCTAACATATCTTTCAATAAGTACCAACAGAAGACACCCCCAAGATAATGCTGGTTTGTAAATCTTGTGATAGGATCATAATCTCTCAGACTTAGAAAAGGTCTTACATTTAATTTATTTCAGCTACTTGTTTCATATTTCTAAAAAGTCAACAAAAAAATATCTAGTTTTAAACATCTTAGTTAACTGGAAATTTTTATTTTTCGTATAGTTCTGAATGTCATGAGCCCTCATTACACAAATACACACAGAGACATGCACATAGTTTATATTTGCACTTTTTAATGTCTAGGACAGTATGCACACAGTAAACTAATATAGGTGTCCAAATATTGTCTTTGCTTTGTTCTTTAGTTTGTCCAAGGGGGCAACATAGAACAATGTTATTTTTAATTTGAATCTTTCAAAAATTGAAAATACCCTAATGTTATTATTCTTTCCTCAACTATCAAAACCTACTCTTCAGTAATTAGTTACAAAAAAATTAGTTTTGCATTTTTTAATGTCTTGATTACTATCCTGTAAATGTTTTCAATTTTTGATATTATTTTTAAGTATGTTTTATTGATTGTGTTGTTACAGTAGTCCCAATTTACCCTTTGCTCCCCATTGCCCAGTACCTCCCTTCCCCCAGAAATCCCACCCCCTTTAGTTCATGTTCATGGGTTATTCATATAAGTTCTTTGGCTTTACCCTTTCCTATATTATTCTTAATTTCCCCTTGTCTATTTTATACCAGCTAATTATGCTTCTTAATCCCTGCACAATTTCCTCCTTTCTACCCCTTCCCCCTCCCAGCTGATAACCCTCCAAAATGATCCCCATACTTATGATTCTGTTCCTATTCTGGTTTGCTTAGTTGGATTTTGTTTTTATTTTTTAGATTCAGTTGTTTATACTTGTCAGTTTGTTGTCATTTTAGTGTTCATAGTTTTGATCTTCTTTTTCTTAAATAAGTCCCTTTGACATTTCACATAATAATGGCTTGGTGATAATTAACTCTTAGCTTTACCTTGTCTGGGAAGCACTTCATCTGCCCTTCCATTCTAAATTATAGCTTTTCTGGATAGAGTAATCTTGGTTTTAAATTCTTGCTTCTCATCACATTGAATACTTCTTGCCAGTCCCTTCTTGCCTGCAAAGTTTCTTTTGAGAAATCAGCTGAGAGTCTTATAGGCATTCTTTTATAGGTAACTCTCTTCTTTTCTCTTGCTGCTTTTAAGATTCTCTATCATTAACCTTTGGTATCTTAATTATGATGTGTCTTTATGTAGTCCTCTTTGGGTGTAGCTTCTTTGGGACTCTTTGTGCTTCCTGGACTTGTATGTCTATTTCCTTCACCAAATTTGAGAAGTTTTCCTTCATTATTTTATCACATAAACTTTCAATTTCTTGCTCTTCCTCTTCTTCTGGCATTCCTATGATTGGGATGTTGGTATGGTTAAAGTTGTCCCTGAGGTTGCTAAGCCTCTTCTCACGTTTTTTAATTCTTGACTCCTCATTCTGTATTGGTTGACTGTTTTTTTTCTTCCTTATGTTCCAAATAATTGATTTGAACTCCGGTTTCCTTTCTTTCACCATTGGTTTTGTGTGGATTTTCCTTCATTTCACTTAGCATAGTCTTCACTTCTTCCCTTAAGCCTTTGCCATACTCAAGCATATCTGTCAAGCCTGTGAGCATCTTTATCACCAGTGTTTGGAATTCTACATCTGTTAGGTTGGCTATCTCCTCTTCTGTTAAGTTGGCTATCTCCTCATTGCTTAGTTCTCCCACTGGAACCTTGACTCACTCCCCTTTTTGGGCCATTTTTCTCTGTCTCCTCATCTTGACAGGCCCCTGTGTTTATTTGCCTCTATCTTAGGTAGAGCTGTCACTCCTGTTACATTGTAAGGAGCGGAGCCTTAGGCATTCATCAGTATAGGGCAACCCGTTTCACTAAGTTATGTCACTGCATGTGGGGGAGGGGTCAGAGAGGGAACAATGCCACTTGCCAAGCACTTGCCCCTTTTCCAGGAACTTCTCCCACTTCCATATGAGACTGGCACCTCACTAGCTGTTGCCCTGGCCATTTTTTCCCAGAGTTGGTGGGTCTGCAGTTGTTCTAGGATTGTGGGGGTCCTTTGAACACGTGCTCTCTGCTGAGAGACTGGCAGTTTCTGCCTCCACGCCAACCCCCACTGGTTTGCAAAGTCAGAAGCAATGAGGCTTGGTTTTTCCTGGCGCTGGGACTATGAGCTATGTGGTCTAGTCAGGAACTGGGAATGCTCCCCAGCTGTCCCTCCCAACTTTTTAAAATATGTGACTACACTTTCTACCAGCCTGTCACTGTTGCCACTGCCACCACCACCGCCACCACCACACCACGTCTTCTCGGCCTGGGATCTGCCTCTCCTGTCTGGATGAGTATTTCTTCTTTATATCTTTGTTTTTTGGACTTCCATGCAGCTTGATTTTCTGGAACTTCTGGTTGTCTCTAGTTTTGAGGTAGTTGTATTCCTTCTCAGTTTTGGAGGGTGAACCAACGTGTCTGTCTAGGCCTCCATCTTGGCTGGAAGTCCCTCAATTTTTTATATTATTTTTAATGATTGGTTTCCAGAACTGAAAATAATTTCCCAGATGTGCTCTTGCCACGGGAGATTAGAAAAAGATTTCTATCTTATTTATTATAGACAATTTCTAGCAATTCTGCTTAAAGAAACTAATAATATTCAATATATATTTTAAACATTCATCATGTAAATACACACACCACATGAAAGTTTATATTTTTATTTTTTATTTCAATAATACTCTCTCAGAAAAGAATCTTTCAAAGTCCTTTCCAAAGAAGTCCAAATATATTTTAAACTGCATCTATACTCAGGATTTCCATTATACAAGGAAGTAAACAAATCGATGACCTCACCTCCTCTATTCTAACTGAAAATTTTATCATTTGCTTCTTATTCAGATATAAGAAACTATTTTTAAATGGCTGCCTATAATTTAGCAGAGATTATAAAATGGACCTACACAAAATACTGGTCAGTGGTGTTACAGAATATAAATATCATATTTCAAAAGATCAGAATCATGTCATCATCCTTTTTTCCTTTTCTCCCTTTGGCTCTGCCTCTGAGAGGTCAGATACCAATGTGTGATGAAAGGGACAAGGTCCTGCTCCCTCTCTCCTGCCTTTCTCCCTTAAGCATATTCTTTACTATGACACCCTACTCTACATCTTTCTCTGGTCTGTGTTCTATGTGGCCATGAATATCGATGTTCTTCCTATCTAGCTTTAACAGTAGTTAAGTCAGACAGGATACAATAATAATTCCCTTACGTGTGGGTGTGGGTGTGGGTGTGTGTATAAGAAAAAAGTGACTTACAACTGACTTCTTAGTAAGGTTATGTGGGAGATAATTCAAGAACTTTTGCAAATAATATTTGGAAGCTTCTTATATTATTTTTTTTACATGAGACTTTGTTTAATATGTGAACAACATTAAGTGTGAGTTTTCCATTAGTTGAATTAAAAATATGAATGTAAAACCAAAATTGTAAGATTTATAAATTATTGCAAAAAGAGTTTAAATTTCCAATAAAAATTTCAGTTATTTTGATTACATTATTAATCCAGGATCTCCTGGAAAAGTGACCCTATGTCATTGGCCATTACTTATGCCTTAGAGAAAAGGTTCATTGATAAAAACTTAATCTTCTACACAATCTGGAAGTGTATCCTTGCTCTTCCTTTTAGTACTCTGCCAACATCTAATTCAAATATTTCTGTGTAATTTATACTATAAATTAAATCATACAAGAGGTTATAGCAGTGTTATTTTATATACTGATGATACTATGTAAAGATGAAAGTAAAAATATAAAGATCAGAGTATATTTTGATGAGTGTTTCTGACACAGTTAAGGTGCTGTTTTATTAATTTTTAAAATATCTTGTTTTAGAAAAATATTTTATATTCTATTACTCTGCGCAGCCAGTCCTCTGCATAGACCTTGGATAGATATCCTTTGAAAACTAAGGAGGTCACGGGGAATATTAAAGACTTGAATTTTAAAAAGTCTCAGAGAAATGGTATGCTTCTAATTATTCTTGTAACTCATGCCTGCGTATCTCATGGCCCTTTATTCCAGTTTTTATTCCTTGACTTTCCACACATTCTCCATTCTGTCTTCCCTACTGATCTCTTCACTGCTATCTGGACATGTTGATTTTAAGTGTAAGTAGATTTCTTTTCCAAATTCCTGATGTTGACATTTCTTACTGTGATCCGTGTTATGCTACTTGTGGCTTGTATCTTCTGCCACAAGACCCATCTCTCCCTTTTATACATACACCAGTAATCTGCTCTGATTTAAGATGAACCAAAGGGGAATATTTGAGAATGACTTCAGGAAGGAGCAGGAAAATTACTGTGCTTATCCTGCTTATGTTGGTGATACAGAGTCATGCTTGCCACTAAAGTTTTGACTTTGTTAATGTTTCGACTTTTGTACAAATTGTTATAATTGATTAAAAACAATAGGGAAGAACTGAGACCATTAGGAATTATCTATGACAGTATTCTTACTTTAACTTTCAAAGCTTTTATAGGTAAATATTCAAGTAGTCATTGAAAGAATACCTAAAATGTAATTGAGTACCACATATAGGTAGGGCAAAAGTAGGTTTATAGTTATGAGTATGTGAGAGTTTATTCTTGTATCATTATTTATTTATTATTGTATTATTTGCCATAGAACAATTGTAAACGTGCTTTGGCCCCACCCTACATTGATGTTCTGGGATGCAATCCACTCTTTAATAGATCTGATACTAAAACAGCCTTAGGCTAAAAAGAAAGTAAGTGTAAAAAATTGCATTTGTAAACTTAAAAAAATATTCAGTGTTCTTCCTTCTTTATTTGGAGGGGAGCACTAGTAAAAATATGTACTAGAGATTTACCTTCTTCCTTAAATTTTTTCCAACATGGTCTTTTAGCTTCAGTTGTATAATGTGATAATTTTTACTAAGGTAATTCAGTTGTTAGAATGTGCAATCTGGAGGTTTATTTGTTTGTCTTTCAACAGACTAAACAACACCTTTACCATCTTCTTACTAGTTTGAAACCTTAAAATGTTTTAAGCTGTAATGGTAAATGTGGTAAAGAAACCAATGCAAAAAGTCAAATTAGTTCTAACTTGTGCTGAAAATGTAATATTCTTTGAGCCAATGCAACTGAAGCAGACCACAATAACCTGTTGGGGTTAGAAAAGTTCATGCCAGAAATGAATGATTTCCCTTGAGCCAATCAAAATGATGGAAACATTGGCACAAAATCACAACTGAGCAGGTTTAGTCCTCTCTTCACTAGCTACAGATGGCACGTAATTTAGGAATGCCCATTTGGTAAAATTTACCAGTTCCCCTAGAGATCACACATACGGGTTTGCATTTAAAAAGCAATTGTACCACCAATAGCTTTTCAAACAACAGATGTAAGTATTGACAGTAAAAGGATGTCCAAAAAGCAAAGTATGTCCACATAAGAGAAAAGAGAGCTTATATTATGCTTTACAGTACTTTAAGTGGCCTTTTAACTTTAAAAAAAGGACTGAAAACAGTTATGAAATCAGTGCATACAATGTTTGCCAACCCATAAATTAGATATGAGATTCTGTCTTCACACAATGTTACTTCCTGGTGTTTTACTCCTTTTCTCTACCTTTATATATTGCAAACACACTCTTCAATCCCCTAAGAATACAGAAGTGCCTTAACAGGAGTTTGAGATCTGTGAGTCAATCTGAACTCTCTTCTTTTCATAGCACTTTTTGTTTTGTTTTGTTTTTTGTTTGCTTTTTACAAGAATTTCATAATGATTCTGTGCAAACTCCATCATCACTTAAAAATTGAGAGCACTTGTCTAAGCATACAAAAAGGGGGCTATTCGTGTTTGCAGGTATGTGCATTAGTTAGTAAAGGATGTTAGTTATAAGTTGTGAGGTTTCCAATTGCCCGTCCTTTATTGCTTCCCTTAAAGAAGGAAATTAATTGTGTGAAATTGCCTTGCTAGTAAAGTGATTCCAGACTGCAATGGTAGCATTGACCTAATCTAGCAGTAAAATAGGCAATCACATTCTCAGTGAACACTCATAGAAATATTTGATTTCAGGAGTGTGCCAGACCAAGTTTCCCTGGAGAAACAAACACATAATTTCTACTCTTGTATTCAAAGGCAGTTGTTTTGTGGGTTTCTCCTGTATAGTGCAGGCTCTTTGTTTTTATCAAAGATTAAGCCTTCTTACCTCACAGTACAATCCCATATGGAAGGAAGCTGTAACGACAAGGTCAGATTTGGACATCAGGCTTTTGACACTGATGGTTTCTTGATTGAATAAAATACGATGATACCTTTTCTCATTCTCTGATGCAATAATGCACTGGAATGCTAATAGCTATGCAAATGGTGATATTAACAGGAAGATTCCATTTTTCTGGCTGCTTATGACTAGCATCAGGTGAAAAATTGTGGGTGATTGGATTGCTTTTGTATGAAGGTGCAAAAATGGGCAAGGTGCTATCCCAGGAAGCAAAGAAAAATGAAATTTCTTGTACAGAGGGATGAACAAATTCAGATTAGCACTCAACTATTTATGAAACCATTAAATGAGTGTAGTAAGGTTGCAGAATATGGAATGCCCATAAAGTATATATTCAAGTAAGAGAACTATTGTTTTCACACATCTTCCATATTCAGCTTTATTTTTGTACTGGATATTTACAAGGAAATTAAAACATTGCTCAAGCTGTATTAAATTTGTGTATTAAATTAATTCAAGCATTTTCTTATTTCACAGAACAAACTATTTTAGCAGTATAAATGCTTGTATATATTATACACATAACCATAAATGCAATTGATTATTGTACTCCACAGTGTGCTAACTGCTACTGTGCACTTAGATATAGGACTCTGATTTTAGACATTTACAATTTGAGAAAACAAAGAAACTAAATATGGCTTTTGCTTTAGATGTGAAACTAAGAATTGTTTTCATTAGACATGGACTAATTTATGGGTAATTTCTTACCTTCAAGAACGTGCATTAAAGCCAGTTTTGGAAGAAGAAAATGTCTACGGAGAGGCAGACAAATTGATTATTCCAGGCTTACAAAAAATTTCAAAGGTGAAACACAGAGACTAATTGCATGAATAATTGAGGAGGAGAAATGATGGTGAGAGTAGCTATAATAGAATTGTTTCATTGTGCTCCATATGCTGCAAGGGGCATGGTGGAGCATTTGAAGATCTGATTTTTTTCTATACTTTGATTATACTGGGCTCTCTCCATTGCTTAGAGGCAGACTGTCAAAAAATACCCTAAAGTGAAAATACCCAATTCTGTACTTTATTATTCAAAACTGGCATTTTAGAGGTAGGCAGAACAAATATTTGCTACCAATACTCTTTTCTTTATCACCCCCTCCACCACCACCACATACACATAAGACACACAGAGACTGTTTACAAATAATTTCAACAAAAAGAATAGATGGCAGAAGTAAAATAATATATGTAGGTGCTGGTGTGTATCCATGTGAAGTGATCATGCACCCATCTACCATGGGAAAGGGTGACCATGGCTCAGGAGAGCAGAGTGTAAGGGAGGAATGGTACAGGGTAGCTTCATAGAATCTGTCTGCTCCTTGTTGGGGAACAAGGAGAACCCTCTCTTTTTTGTGCCTGAATGTGGCCTTACTTTCAGCTGAGATAAGGAAATCATAAGGTGTTTAGACATCTGCCCTCCAGGTCACATAAAGGTGCCATTGATCAAATTTATCCTAAAATGGCTGGAGAAATTCTCAACCAATTGAATTTATGATATTACTGATTTCATTACTAGATAAAATAGCTCATTAAAATTTTTACTTAGAGGAAAAAAATAAGGTTAGACGTTTGTACACCTAAGTGCATGGATTGAGAATTTATACTCGCTATGTAAATTAATTGACAAATAGTATTTTGGGAAATAATCATGATTTCTGATCAACGTTTACTAGTGGAGATAAAATTGGTGTACATAAAACAAATAGTGAAAAATTCATGATGGGCTATATTGTGCACTATACTACAGTTTATTGGCCCTTGGCTGGTTTGGCTCAGTGGATTGAGCGTCGGCCTGCGAGCTAAGTGTCGCTGGTTCGATCTTCCAGTCAGGGCACATCAGAGAAGGAAAACTCTGACTCCAAAAAACCTCCGCTGCCTTGCGGCATACCTCTTCAGGGGAAAGGCTAAGGGAGTAAACCCTGACAGAAAATCCGGAGCCGGAGTCCCTAAGGCGGTTTGACGTTGTAGTCAACACCGGCAACTCCTGCGGCGCACCTGAAGCCAAGCTGTATTGACTCCGTCTTTCCCTTGGACCCTTCAGCTGCGAAGAGAGGGGGGGTCTGCTGCATGGGCAACAGCAGACCCTCCATATCACCCTGCCCAGGCTCTGTAGCTTCAGCTTCACTGGAGAGGACACTCCAGCGTCATCGCAAGATGTCGATTCAACGCGGGAGGAGACAGATACTGTGTCACTCCCGAGTCGGACTGCACAGCCATTCTCGGCGGTGCAGATAGACTCTTAAGAAGCTACACCATCGTCTCTCGAGACGGACGGCTGCTGCCGACTACAGTTTATGACATAGACCATTAGTACTGTGAACATTTGGAAAAAGAGAGAATAGTAAAGATTGAAGAGGTCACAAATGACTTCTTGGAAGTCCTGGGGAAAAATGACTATATCTTGATTTTTTTTAAGTATATTTGAGGATGGAAAAGGGCAGGAAAAAAACAGCAGAGAGACTATACTATAATAACCATGAGAAAGAGTATTATGCCTTCTATTAAACACTGTATCATCAATACTCAGTCTGAGTCTGATGAATGATAGACACTCAATAAAATTGAATTATTGACTGATGTTATAATATGACCATTATACATTCCAAATGCAAAGGAGAAGCTTGGGGTTTCTCAACATCTTCACTACTAACATTTTGGACCAGATAATTATTTGTGTGTCTTGTGCATTTTAGCTTATTTACCATCATTTCTAGCCTCTACCCACTAAATGCAAGTAACAACTAAGTGTCTCCCTGAAGTAATGATAATGCAGAATGGCATTGCCAAATGTCCCTTGGGAGGCAAAATTGCCACATCATTTGAGAACTACTAAACTGCCCTGAATACAACCTGGAAAGGAAATGAGGGAATGAAATATGATAGGTAGAGTAACTGAATATATTTTTATAGACATAGGTTTACATGTTTTATTTGACTGAGTCATGGCTTTGTTTTCTTAAATGTGACTATATATTGAGATCAGAGTCTGTCGGGGAAATGTATTATGTGCTTTATACTAATCAGTTAAGATCTGAGATAGGCATTATTATCTTGGTTTTGCAGACAATGTGTTGCCAAAGTGACACAGTTAGGATTTGAACCCAAATCTGTCTGACTAAAAAACCATTTTCAACATAAGGCTATACTGTTCCTCTCTAGTACTATAATCTTATGTTATAGTGAGATTCTTAGATAATATATTTACACACATATGTATGCATATCTATGGAGAAATAGATGATATATAGGCAGATATATATATATGTAAACACACACATAAATACATACATAGATGAACATATTTCTTCCATGTCTTATGACATAGAATACATTGATTACTTTGAAGATGACTTTATTTGGAATGAGATATGTATTTCAATTATTACCTGAGCCATATTAATCTTGCTTCATTCAATTTGAGCACAGTGTTGACTAATACTTCAATTAGTTCCAGTTTGCTTGATTTCACACGCCATAAAAGTTAATGCTGGCTGTGTCTACTCAGGCAAAGTGGAGATGAAGTGATTATTATAATATAATAACTATCAAACACACATTCTGTTATTGACGAAAGGTAGACTGATAATTCTGAACTATTTAGATTGGCTTTCTACATTCAAGACATAATATTAAAAGATAGAAAAATGTTAATTGACCCTTATTTTGTATTATATTTATTTAAGGAAAAGAAAGGAGGATAAAATTAAAAAGTATTTTTGACCTCACTTTACAACTAATCTTGAAGTAACACAAGTCTAAAACTCTATTTAAAATGCAAAATGAAGAGGTTGTGAGAAGTAAAAATGTATGGAAGCCTTTTGAATCATGTGATCCTGTTTTACTCCTGCCACTGCATTGAGCAATATGGCTGCTGACTCCTTCGGTTACTCTGAGGAAAATGCATTCAAGGTCCTCAGGCCTCCAAGGTCAGGCAGTTTAATCTTTTGCTGCTGAGAGTCCACAATACCTTTTTGTGTGTGTCCATCACACAACCGCTTTTCACATTAGAAAGTAACAAAATGGTACTGGGCATTGCAGCTCCCTAACTTGACTTCAGAAGGCTCAGTTATGCTTTCCTTGAGTTCCTTAATTCTTCAGCTTTGTCCGTTCAAGCAGGGAATTGGGTCAGAATCTGTTCCAAACTCCAAAAATTGCCACTTTATTTATCATTTCTACTATTTGCCTTTTAATCTAAACTAGTTATCATGATGGTAATATCATATTACCTGTTCTTCCATAGAAGTAATAATACCAACGGTACTGTGGGGGGCAGGGCAAAGGAACCCAATGGGGAAAGAATTGGGACAACTGTAATTGAATAACAATAAAATAAAATAATTTTATAAAGAAGAGTATGATCTTAGATCCAATGGTAATTTTGCCCTCACCGTTTGTATATCTTTGAGCAAGTTATGGAAGCTCTGAACTTCAGCTTTACTCTTTGATACAAATAAGGAAGTAATAATAAAAAACGATACAGGAATATTGTAAAGAATAAATAGCTGAATAATAACAAAGCACTTATAACAGTACCTGGTATATAATAAACCATTATATCTTTGATATTTTATATTATAATATAAGAGAAATAGAAGATATGATTGTCCAACCACTATACTATATACCTGAAACTAATATGAAATAATATTGAATGTAAACTATAAGAAAATTTTTAATTAAAAATTCAAAAATTAAAATAAATCAGAGAAAACCTAGGGCAGAGACACATAGATAACTGAAGGGCTGTGAGGATAAACATTTCACATCATAGGATTACTAAGCTTAAAGACATACATTATTGTCTTTTCTCTCTATTTCAACAAATGTGAGTATGCAAATCATTTATAAACTTTAAATGCTATGAAAATTGATTCAAAAATGCCAATAATTTCAGTACATCTATTTTTTAAATAACCTCTTCAGTGGTATAAATATACCTCCTTTTTATTCTTCCAAATTCCTTCAAATAATGTATCATTAGGTAAAGTGAATAATATATGTATTTTGTTAAATAATAAACTTTTTTATTACCAAATTTCTTTTTTATTCAACTCACAGTTTTTCTAAAATCTATTCATAAAACAGAAATTACAGCCCTTTTTGTTTTTGTAGAAAATTTCCTAAGCTTACTAATTTTCTTAATGGGAAAATTTTCTGACTTATGAAATAAATACAAGAGGAGCTTTCATAGTGCATAAGAATTCAGGTACTGAGTAACTCCAACTCAAGGCTTGTTTGTTGCTTAACCACATTTTCTTCCCCTCTACAGTTTTTCCACTGTACACTCTTTTTTCTTCCATATTAAATTAAAAATTTTTTGAAACAAAGAAAAATTTAATATATAATTAATTAAACACAGAGTTTCCTAGAGTCAGTTTTACATTTTATCTATTTTCTTAATATTTATTTATCTATGTATCTTGAAACATTTAAAAATCTACTGTAGATATCTCAACATTTAACCCTAAATATACATTGTATTCAGAACATAATCACATTGCATTTAATTATATTCTCTCTGGCCTCCCTTTGACAGAATAGTTTTGCTAAAATTTTTAAAACAGTATATTGTTTTATTATTATTATTATTATTATTATTTAAGTGTATTTTTAAATTACCATTTATCTCCCTTATGCCCTGTTTCACCACACAATCCCTAACCCCAAGTTCACCATACTTTTTTCCACGTCTTGAGTCCTTTTTATTTTTTTGCTCAATCTCTCCTCCTCCTAACTGCCCCCGCCCCAGCTGTCATCCTGCTCTCTATCTATAAGTCTGTCTCTATTTTGCTAGTTAGTTCAAGTTTTTTCATTAGAGTCTACATATGAGTGAAATGATATGGTATTTGTCTTTCTCTAATAGGCTTATTTCACTTAGCATAATGTTTTCCAGGTTTAACCATGCTGTCACAAAGGGTAAAATTTTCTTGTCTTTATTTATTTATTTTTTTATGGCTAAATAGTATTTCATTGTGTAAATGTACCATAATTGAATTCAGTAAAGTAGCAGGATACAAAATTAATATCAAAAAATCAGTTGCATCTTTATATGCCAGTAATGAACTATCAGAAAAAGAAACTAATAAAGCGACCACATTTGCAATTGCTTCAAAAAGAATAAAATACCTAGGAATAAATCTAACCAAGAATATGAAAGGCCTGCTGTACTCAGAAAATTATAAGACACTGAAGAAAGAAATTGAAGAAGATAGAAATAAGTGAAGCACATACTGTGTTCATGGATAGGAAGAATTAACATCATTAAAATGTCCATACTACCCAAAACAATCTATAGAGTCAATGCAATTCCTATGAATATACCAATGACATTTCACAGAACTAGAACAAATATTTTAAAACTTTATATGGAACCACAGAAAGCCCCAAATAGCAGCAGCAATCTTGAAAAAGAAGAGCAAAACTGGAGAAATCATACTACCTAATATCAAACTGTACTATAAGGCCATAGTAATCAAAGTAGCATATTGGCATAAGAATGGATACATAGATTAATGGAACAGAATATAGAGCCCAGAAATAAACCCACACCTTTATAGTCAATTAATATTTGACAGAGTAAGCAAGCACATACAATTGGCTAATGATAGATTATTTAATAAATTGTGTTGGGACAATTGGACAGATGCATGCAGAAAAATGAAACTAAACCACCATCTTAATGCCACACACAATAATTAATTCAAAATTGATTAAAAACTTAAATTTTAGACCCTAAACCATAAAAATCGTAGAAAAAAATATAAGCAGTAAAATCTCAGACATTGCTCATAGTGATTTTTTTTCTGATATATCTCCTTGAGAAAGAGAAACAAAAGAAAAAATAAACAAATGGGACCACATCAAATTTAAAAGGTTTGCACAGCAAAAGGAAACCATCAACAAAATAAAAACACAACCTGCTGAATGTAGGAACACAGTCTCTGATACATCTAATGAGGAGTTAATATCCAAGAATTTTAAAGAACTTATAAAACTCAACACCAAAATAAAAAAAAAAAAATTAAAAATGAACCAAGGACCTGAATAGATACTCCTCTAAAGAGGGTATACAGATGGCCAACAGACATGAAAAGATGCTCAATGTCACTAATCATCAGAAAAATGCAAATTAAAACCACAATGAGATATCTTCTCACACCAGTCAGAATGGCTATCATCAATAAATCTACAAACAAGTGCTGGTGAGGGTGTTGAAAAATGGGGAAAACCCTTTTGCACTGTTAGTGGGAATTCAAATTGGTGCAGCCACTGTGGAAAACATTATGGAGTTATCTCAAAAAATTAAAAATGGAGCTACCTTATGACCCAGTGATTCCACTTCTGGGACTTTATCTCAAGATACCCAAAACACTAATTTGAAAGAACATAAGCACCCATATAGTCATTTCCCATCATAGGATGAGTGGGTAAAGAGTATCCTTTAGTATACCATATACTAGATTTGTCCTATTGTTTTCTTGTGACTTCATTGAATCTTCTTTTTAGCTTTGGATTTTTCTATAAAGTGAATGTTAGTTTTTATATCCTGACTTAAATTTTTAAAATTTGCTAAGACTACATCACGCATTTTCTGTATCCTTTTTATGGTATACATCAGGAGGCACATAATTAGTTGATGCTAAGAGTGATCACTCAAAGTTGTCACCACAAACCTCTATTGAGAAGACTTTTTACTTTGCAAGTAGCAAGTAATCTATGGGATGATATTTTCCACTTTAGAAATATTATTTAAAGATCTCTGCTTGAATAAATTATTTCACTGAACATTATAAAATTTATTTTCTAATTTTGAACAAATTATTTCACTGAACAATGTAAAATTTATTTTCTAATTTTATCACTTTTCTATTTGCTGATATTCTTCTATAAAATATATATTGCCTTGTTACTCTGTTAGTGAACTTCATTTACTCATTGAGAAAAAACACCCTAAATATTTACTTATTTTAATTTAAATACTGATTTTCAAAATTGATGTAATAGTTACAACCCCAATAGTGACTTTTTATTTTTCCATTATTTTATATTATATTTTAGGCATGTTTATATATTATATATTATATTTTAGTATTATAATTTATGTTTTATTTATATTACATGATATGTTTATATTTTATGCTTATTTTATTTTTGTTAACATTTTTAGACTTCTCTATATCAGAGTTTATGATATCAAATATCCTTAGAGTCTTACAGTTCTCAAGAAAGTAAAATTTAAGATTTTTGCCTATTATGTATCCTATCATCATGCCTCCAGTTTCATTGACCAAGAGACACCCATGACATACTTTTCATCAAAATTTACTTGTTGCTTTGCTTTACTTTTTTCTTTTCTGAATTTATATAAATCTAGTAGAGTAGAACATTGAACAGGAATTTGTTAACTTTTTCTGTGTTTTCAACCCTTTCCTCCATACTGATGATTTTATCTTTTAAAATAAAAATTCCCTGAATCCCTACAAGTTCTAGGTCACTTCTATAATCAACTTCTCCTACATTATTTATTTGCTAAAGTCATCACCATAACCTTTCTAGTTACTGCATATCCCTTAAATTCAGTTGTTTTGAAAGTTCAGGTTTATTCAACAGGTGTTTATTGAGGATCCATTTTGTTCAAGACTCACCTTTCTAAGTACTTGGGATACAACAGTGAAGACAAGAAATGAAAAAAGAAAGAAGACAAAACATAATTCTCTTGACTTTAAAAACTATGGGTTTTAGTAATAAGACTAATTAACAAACATACACATTTTGTTACTATGGTACTGAGGATAGGCCTCAGTGACAAAGTGAAATGAAGCCAAGGCTTTAAATTAGTGAAGGGCTTTTTCAGGTTGATATTTAGAAGAGAGTGCAATATGCCTGAAAACAACGGTACAAGAATGGGAAAGTACTGCATAAGACAACAAAAGTAAAAAAGCAAACCCAAGTTCTTACAAGGTCTTTGGTTTCTTTACTGAGTAACATTGGGGGTTATTTGCATGTTATGATTTCAAAGGATCACTCGGGGTTGAGTTGAGAATAATCACTTAAAGGGGGAAACCTAGGAGCAGGAAGACATGTTAGAAGATTATAAAGTGACTTGGGTTAGTTATAATGATGTCTTGGATAGAGGCAGTTTACTGGAAACCATGTGGAATGGAAGGTTTATGCATACCTTGAAAGGAATGTAAACAGGTTGCCTGACATATTGAATGAGTTTCAAAGAAAAAAAAATCAAGGAAGTCTTGTTGTTAGGCCCTGCGCAACTGGAAGGACAGAGTTGGTACCAAGTTGCAAATGGATCCTTTTGTTTTCTTCTTTTTTAAAGTATATTTTATTGATTATGTTGTTACAGTAGTCCCAAAATTTCCCCTTTGCTCCCCTCTGCCCATTACTCCCCTTCCCTCTAGCAATCCCACCCTCCATGAGTCATGCATATAAATTCTTTGACTTCACCCTTTTCTATATTATTCTTAACTTCCCCCTATTCTGTAGCTTCTTAATCCCTCCATTTCCCCATTTCTCCCTTCCCCCTCCCAGCTGATAACCCTCCAAATGATCCCCATACCTATGATTCTGTTCCTATTCTGGTTTGCTTCATTGGATTTTATTTTGTTTTGTTTTAGATTCAGTTGTTGATGGTTGTGAGCTTGTCATTTTAGTGTTCATAGTTTTGATCTTTTTCTTGAGTAAGTGCCTTTGACATTTCATATAATAATGGCTTGGTGATAATGAGCTCCTTTAGCTTCACCTTGTCTGCGAAGCACTTCATCTCCCTTCCACTCCAAATGATAGTTTTGCTGGACAGAGTAATCCTAGTTGCAGGTTGCCTTTCATCACATTGAATACTGCTTGCCAGTCCCTTCCTGCCTGCAAAGTGTCCTCTGAGAAATCAGCTGATAATCCTATAGGCACCCCCCTGTAGGCAAATCTCCACCTCTCTCTTGCTGCCCCCAGGACTCTGTCTTTACTTGCACATTTGGCATCTCAGTCATGATGCATCCTGGTGTGGTCCCTTCTGGATCCAGCTCACCCAGGACCCTCTGTGCTTCCTGGACCTGTATGTCCATCTCCATTACAAAATATGGGAAGCTTCCCTCATTTTTTTCAATTCTTGCTTCCTCATTAAGCACTGGTTGACTGTTTTTTTCTTCCTTATGTTCCAAGTCATTGATTTGAACCCAAGTTTCCTTCCCTTCACCATTGGTTTTGTGTGGATTTTCCTTCTTTTCACTTAGCATGGCCTTCACTTCTTCCCTTATGCATCTGCATACTCAAGCATATCTGTCAAGCCTGTGAGCATCTTTATCACCAGTGTTTTGAATTCTTCATCTGTTAGGTTGTCTGTCTCCTCATCTGTTAGGTTGGCTATCTCCTTGTCACTTAGTTCTCTCACTGGAACCTTGATCCATTTCCCCTTTAGGACATTCTTCTCTGTCTCCTTATTCTGACAGGCTCCTGTGTTCGTTTGCCTCCGAGTCCCAAGTAGAACTGTCATTCCTGTTACATTGTGAGGGGCAGAGCCTTAGGGATTTGTCAGTACAGGGCGACCTGTTTCACCACATTGTGGTGCTGTATGTGTTGGAGGGGTCCAAACGGGAACAATGCCGCCAATCCAGCACTCACCCCTTTTCCAGGCACCTCTTTCACTACCGCATGGGACTGACTCCCTTCTAGCTGCTGCCCTGGCCCAGAGTGGGTGGGTCTGAGGATGTTCTAGAACCCTGGGGGCCCTTTAAACAGGCAGACTCTTCCGAGACTGGCAATTTCTGCCTCCACCCCAACTGCCACTGATCTGCACAGTCAGAAGCAATGAGGCTTGATTTTCTCCAATGCTGGGACTGTGAGCTGCTAGGTCTGGTGGAGAGCTGGGAACGCTCCCCGGGTGTCCCTCCTGACTTTTAAAATGCGACTGCACTTTCTGCTGGCCAGCCACTGCTGCCACCGCTGCTGCCACCACACTGTGTCCTCTCCACCCTGGCTCACCCCTCCTACCTGTCTGGATGAGTATTTCTTCTTTATGTCTTTGTTTGCTGGACTTCCATGCACTTTGATTTTCTGGAACTTCTGGTTGTTTCTAGTTTTGAGGTAGTTGTATTCCTTCTTAGTTGTAGAGGAAGATGCAGCGTGTCTCTTTACACCTCCATCTTGCCGGAAGTCTCCTTTTGTTTCATTTTAATTGTGGATATCAGAGTTTGAGTTTTGGATATGTTGAGTTTAAGATATCAATTGCATATTGCAAGTGGATGTATCAAGGAAAAAGTAGAATATGTGAAATTAAATTTTTGGGAGAGAAATCTGTGCTAGAGATGTAAATTCAGGAATTATTTCTAGATTTATTAAACCCATAAGACCAGGAAAGACCACTAAAGAAATACATATAGGTAGAGAACAAATGATCCAAAGACTGAATTCTGGGATTTTCCAAAATTCTGGGATGGAGAAAAGTGGAAATCAACAAATAATACTGAAGGATCAATTATTAACAGAAAAAAAAGAAAGAAAGAAAGAAAGAAAGAGAAAAAAATCCTTGAATAGAAGTAAAGAAATACAACAATGAGAAAGGAGTGATCAACTACCTCAAATGCTGATCATGGACAGGCAATTGACCATTCTCTTCAACACTTGAAAGTCATCCTTGGGTTCAACAATAAGAGCAGTGTCATGGGAATGAGCAAAGAGAGAAAAGCCTAATTTGAATAGTCTTCAGTGAGAATGGGAGATTTGAAAACATATTATAGATAATTTGTTCAAGAAATTTCCTTGTAAGTAGGGAAAATAGAACAGTAGTTGGTGGGGAGAATGAGGCCAAGCAAAATGTATTTGAGTGTGTGTATGTGTTTATGTGTTTATAAATAACAACATAATAGTTTGCTAATGCAATGCTCAACAAAGAGCCAACTATTGATGATTCAAGAGTGAAAAAAATTGCCTTAACTCTCTGAGAAGATGAAAATCGGTTCAGAAATGAAGGAACTGGCTTTCATGGTGACATTGGAGTAGGCAGAGAATGTGGGTGCATGGTCTATTTCCTCTTTTGATTGCTCCAATTTTCTCATAAAATATGAAGCAATGTTATAAGATTTGCAAAAGTGCTTTGATATCTTAAGTGGTCTGTTAGTCATTATAATTTTTTGTCAGGACAATGCCTCACAGTTTATTTGTTATTCTGTCATACATATGTTCCAAATGGGCAGTTTCAAAAACCTTTCATAATCCTCTTTGGTACAAAGTACAAACTCATAACAGAGCATTCAAGGGAACCCAGTCTAGTAGATTTTGAATATCACATTCTAGTTCATTTTTCCACATTCCATGATCTACTTGCTGGGTAATTTTCCCAATATCCAGTTACTCTATAAAATAACAGCCAAACACAACTTTGCTCTTAGTATCTTTTATCCTACAACCTTCTCATTTCTACTTATTTAATCTAATGAATGTCCAGTTTGGATGGTATATCCTTCAAAACATGGCGTTCCCCATCCCCTTGGGGATATTTTTCCCAGAGAGGTAGCATACCAGTTAGAAGGCACATATTTCAAAACTGGTCCTTGGTTAGATTCTATGTGGAGATTTCCAGTCAAGATGGAGAAATAGGTGGACATGCTTTACCTCCTTGCATAACCATAAGAAGAATCACAACTGAACTCAAAATAAAAAACACCCAGAACTGCCAGAAAATCAAACTGTATGGAAGTCCAGTGACCAAGGATTTAAAAAGCCATGTTCATCCAGATGGGGAGGAGGGGCAGAGATGTGGAGACATGGTGGAAAGGACACATTGTGGCAGCAGCAAGGCTGCAGCAGCCCATGGAACGGGTGGTCCCACATTCACATGTGGTGGATCAAGTGATCCCAGCCCCAGGCCCAACTGAGCAGCCCATGGTTTCAGCACTGGGAAAATAAAGCCTCATAACTTCTGGCTATAAAAAACAGGGGACATTGGGGTGGTGGAAGAAACTGCCAAGTCTCTCAGGAGAGTCCACTTAAAGGACCTGCATGGTCCTAGAATGTACTCAAACCCACTCAATCTGGAAACCACCGCCAGAGCAACAGCTAGAGGGGTACCAGTAGCGTATGGGAGAGGGTGAAGTAACTGGAAAAGGGGCAAGTGCCAAGCAAGCCTCCAGCAGCCACTTAACAGCAGTGTCTCCTCTTCAAACCCTTCCCCACATAAAGAGCCACAAAGCTGTAAAGTGGGTTGCCCTGCACTAGCAATTACCCAGCATCAGCCCCATACAATGTAACAGGTGTGCCAAAACAAAGAGTCAAGACAGTGCTATCTAATAGAGAGAAACAAACAGGGAGGCTACCAAATTAAGGAGACAAAAAAATATGGCTCAAATGAAACAACAAAACCAAACCCAGAAAAAGAACTAAATGAAATGGAGCTAGCTAACCTATCGGATGCAGATTTCAAAATACTGGTGAAAAGGTTGCTCAGATAACTTCCTGAATGCAGCAAAAGCATAGGGCAGAAATGAAGGCCACACTAAATGAAATAAAGAAAATCCACAGGGAACCAACAGTGAAGTGAAGGAAACCGGGGTTCAAATCAGTGATTTAGAACATAAGGAAGAAATAATCAGTCAATAAGAACAGAATGAAAAAAGAGAGAGAGAGAGAGAGAGAGAGAGAGAGAGGTAATAAGCGCCAACAGCTGAATTATAGGACTGCCAGAAGGAGAAAAGGAAGAGCAAGAAATTAAAAACTTATCTGAAAAATAATGAAAGAAAACTTCCCAAATTTGGCAAGGGAAATAGACATAGGAAGCACAGAGAATCCCCAATAAGTTGGATCCAAAGAGGACCATACTAATACACATCATAATTAAAATGTCAAAGGTTAAAGGTAAAGAAAGAATCTCAAAAGCAGCAAGAGAGAAGCAGAGTTACCTACAAAGGAATTCCCATAAGACTATCAGCTGATTTCTCAAACAAAAAACTTTGCAGGCAAGAAGAGGTTGGCAAGAAGTATTATAATCAAAATGATGAAAAGCAAGGACCTACAACCTAGATTACTCTACCCAGCAAAGCTATCTTTTAGAATGGAAGGGCAGATAAAGTGCTCCCCAGACAAGGTAAAGCTAAAGGAGTTCATCATCACCAAGCCATTATTATATGTAATGTTAAAGGGACTTATTTAAGAAAAAGAAGATCAACACTTATGAACATTAAAATGACAACAAACTCACAACTATCAACAACTGAATCTAAAAAATAAAAACAAAAACATATTAAGCAAACAATGAGAACAGAAACAGAACCATAGGTATGGAGGTCATTTGGAGGGTTATCAGCAGGGAGAGGGGAAAATAAGGGAAAAGGTACAGGAATTACAAAGCATAACTGGTAGGTACAAATAGACAAGGGGATGTTGAAAATAGTACATATAAGAAATGGAAAAGCCAAAGAACTTATATGTGTGACCCATGGACATGAACTAAGGGGGAATTGCTGGACAGAAAGGAGGTACCAGGAAGAGGAGGTTCAGGGGAGAAAATTGGGAACATTGTAATAGCATAATTAATAAAATATACTTAAAAAAAGAGAACAAGAATATTGTGAAACTTTAAAGATTTAAAAAGAAAATAAAAAGAATTCTGTGTGAATATCTAGCTTCAGTTTTATTATCCATTAAAAAAGAAATAGTGATAATAATATATACCAAAATATTTTTTAAATTAAATGAATTAAAATGTGTTAATTAGAACAAAGTATGTCTCTCTTTACCTTCCTTAGTACTTCTATGTTAAATTATTATACAGGATGAGGCAAAAGTAGGTTTACAGTTGTTCATATAAAAAATAAGACAATGATTAATAAATAATACAAGTTTAAACTATTTTGCATACTCACAATTGTAAAACTACTTTTGCTCCTCTGGGTATATTTAAGATCTTATATTAGTCATCTTTTTATTTTACTCAGTATCTAGCATATTTCTTTAAAACTTAGTAATTGTTTTGCATTTTGTTGTAGCTTGAATAGTAAAAGGATGTCCTAATAATCTACACTATCCTTTCAAAGAAATTAATATGAGCCAGACACAGTGCTATATGCACATTATATCCTGAACATTATCACTTTTATTTTCACAGTAGCCTAATGAAATAGGCATACTCATACAAATGAAAAAATAAAACTCAGATAATTTAACAAAATTGCCTAAATTCAGGCAACTTGCAAGATTTTGAAGTAGATCAGCACATATAGCCCTTAATTTCAAAGCCCTAATAAGTTATCTTTAATTATATATCTTATATTTGAATTAGAGAAATTTGGATAGAAAAAAGAGAAAAATAAGTGAGCATTTTAGGATGTATTACATCATGAATTGCAAGTACATTCATTGTGCTTGTTTGTTTCTAGCCAAGTGATGGGCTTGATGAAATAAATGTATACAGATGTTCTTGTTGCTTAAAATGAATAAATAATGAAAACTCAATATTTTAAAACTAACTCTATACAAGAAAAACAAAATTTAATATGTGTAGGGCAAAGAGAGAACAAGGCAACATCTAAAAGTTTATCTCATAAATGAGATTCAAAGGCACCAAGCCAACAGTAACAAAAGTTATATTAAAAGCATATAAGTATTTATAGGAAACCCTTACTTGGTGCACTAGTTCAGTATAAATATTTTTTTTCCTAAACTGTTTCCTTAAGAATGACGAGATCTATTTTTCAAACACTGCCACCCACATCCATACATATCGCCTTTTCTGCCAATATCTTTTAGTTAGCTTTTGCTTTGTGTGGCTGTTTTGCTTTTGGTCACTGTATAGACCTTAAACAGACAATATACTATGTATATGCACATATATCACAAGATATGTTTGACACATAACTCATAACTTCAGAAAAAGTATTTAAATCAGAGTGTAATTGGGGAATGCTTGCCATATTCAGGATATTTGAATACATTGCTAGTTACCAAGTTTCTTAGCAAGATGAAGTAAAACCCCACAGAATCTAGAAAATTAATACAATTAACACTCATGGAAAACATGCCAAACTATCACTTCCTTTTAAAGGAAATCAGTTATTTCCTTGGAAAAAATACATGTCTTCTTGGAATAACTCTTTCACTCTAGTTTTAGCACATTGCTTTGGCAGTTTATTAAAACTTCAAGTGGGAGTCATACAGATTAGCTTAAATATCTTATTTTGCTTTAACACTAGGTTTCTGTTTAAACAGAGCAGATCATTATATCCATTCATCATCATTTGACTGTGAGACTTCTATAAGCCAAAAATAGTCAACACTTGTGGAATATATAGTAATTAAGAGTAACAGAAAATTACATTTTAAGGGTTTATCAAGATGAGAATGAAATACTTCAATACCACTTCTCACTTTCCTCATAGAAACTTTGTCAAAATGGAGAAATTTAAAGATTTGTTAAGCATTGCCTTATCTCATTGACCTTTTTTCATTTGCAAGATTATCACTCCACCTAAACTCATTTTTCTCATTTTGTGAATATTCCCTGGACGGCACTGATTTGCTTTTTTCAACTGAATTGTAGATAAAAGCATAAACTCTACTTATCTCACGAAATCAAATACAGTTGCTAAAAGTGGATCGTGTGTTTCATTATGTTTCTCTGACACGTTCATTGCATCTCATAATTTAATTCTTATATGGTGCAGAAAACAATATGAGTAACAGGATAAAAAGAACAAAAATAATTTGAAATATAATAATCTTAGAATAATAAAACAACCACAAAAAATCCGACTGTAACAGTTTCTCTCCTTTAGGACTCATATAAGAGATGACCCCCCCAATGGAATTTATTTATTATAAATTGTGTATTTATTATTATATGTTTAAATTTTGGGCACCTTCAAAGTACTCTCCATTTGATGCAATACCCCCATTGGGATATTTTTTCTACTGCTCAAAACAATTTTTGAACTTGTCAATTTTGATGCCTTTTAGTGCTTCTGCCATTTTTTGTTTAACCTCTTCCACATTGACAAAATGTTTCTTAATTTTTTTCCCAAACTTTGTTCATCCAGAGAAACAGACAAACAAAATAAAAGGTACTCAGGGTAAGACTGAGTGGATAAGAAGAGTAGGGCAAGGGGGTCATGCCACTTTTGGTCAAAAACTGCTGAACACTCAGCCTGGTGTGGACAGGTGCTTTTGTAAATCACCCATCATGAAATGGGCAAATGTGTTGAAAGAGTCTTAAAAAAAAATCCAGTGAAGTCAAAACACAACCTCTCACAACACCACCAGCTGGGACATTGGTACAGATGGGTTTCTAGAACACTCATCTAGTGGGGAAAGCCTGAACTAAAAGGGGCCAACTCTCCAGAAGATAATTCTGGTTTTTGGGGTCCACCCTCAAAAGTTTTGATACAATAGTCCCAGTATCTGTGGTTTTGCTTATTGTGGTTTCAGTTACCCACAGTAAACTGCAGTCTAAAAATATTAAATAAACAATTTATGTTTTAAATTTTGAGCCATTCTGACTAGAATGATGATACTCTCATGCCAAGCCCACTCAGTCCCATCCAGCATGTGAATCATTCTTACCTACCTATTAGTCACTTAGTAGCCTAGCTCTCTTGGTATTCAGATCTAGTGTTTGTGTTTAATTAACCCTTATTTTACTTAATAATGCATCATTCACCTCACTTTCTTTCATCATGTAGGCATTTTGTCCTCTCACATCATCACAGGAAGATTGAATGCAGTGCAATACTTCAAGAGAGAGCAAGAACGAAAGCACATTTATGTAACTTTTACTACAGTACATTGTTATGATTTTATATGTCATTATTGGTTATTGCTGTTTATCTTATAATGGGCCTAATTTATAAATTAAACTTTATTATATGTACATATGCATAGAAAAAAAAAAACAGTATTTACAGGGTTCAGCACTATCTGCAGTTTTAGGCATCGACTGAGGGTCTTATTCCCCACAGATAAGAGCAGACTACTGTGTATCAATGAGTATGAGAATATTTTCTACCAGAACTTTCAAAGGGTAGGTTTTCATTTTTAAAATCATAGAAAATATAATTATTTAATTGAGATGTCTATAACACTATAGTTATTGCAGGAAGCTAAGGAGAAAATAATAGAGACAGCATTAACATGTAAATAAAGTTTTCATTCAAACATCAGGGTTTGTGTACTGATGAATGTTTTACAACAAGTCAAAAGATATAGGTGGTAGGAGACTTGTGACATAAGATGCACAGTAGTTTAGCAATGCCCAGCTTAAAGCCACCCACAGTCAGTCCCTGAACAGAGCATTGTGCCATATTCATATTCACATTTCAAGTGGCAATTTTGTTTCAACAAAAGACAATCACTCATCATCTTAAATTATGATTAATTTTATTTTTATTATATTTATACCCTGTTTGTATATAAACTGTGGTTTTTTTTTCATTTAAGAAGTATCAATGTATGGAATTCACATTAAATTTTGTATCTATTCTTGTACACAATTATTATAATGATACAAATAATGTATTAGTAACAGGAAACTTTTAGATATGTTTTCCTTTAAGAAAACATAGAAAAATATATAAAGAAGTCTTCCTCAGTACCATACTTAACAATAAATTATTCAATGGGCTAATACCTTTTTATAGCAACTGATTTTTTTAGTACAGAGTTTTCTATTAATATAATTTTTCTAAACAATTCATGGTCTTTCAGGCCTCCAGGTTTGTGTGTACTGTTCCCACTTCCTAGAATTCTATTCTTTCTACCAATTTCTCCATTCCTCCAATTCATTATACAAACTTCTACATAACCTTTAAAGTGGCTAGGTATTTACTTCCTATGGCAACTCTCTTGATGAAGATGATTGGGAGAATCAACTTATACGTGACTTATATACAAAAAATTGTGATTAAATTTCTCAACGTGGTCCATAACTTCCCTAAACAAAAACTACCATTAAACAAACTGACCCTAAACACTAACAGTATTATGATACACTACTTGCATTTGTTAATGATCTCCAGAGAAACACAACCAATAGAAGATAGATATTATATGAAATGGACACAAAATCAAACATCTTACTCCTTTATATATAACTCAGAATAAAAATATTATGAAAAAAAATAATTGAAAGGAGATAAATAATTATTTTATTCTCCCCATGTTCAATTAGATCCTTTAAAGAATATCCTATATGAAAATTACTTCAAAACTTTTTTCTTTAATTTTAACCACTGTTTAGCTAGTGTTTTTTTTTTTTTTTACATATGCAAAGTCTAGTTTATCAGAAGATACAGTATTGAATGTACCATTTACACTCCAGATTAATCTCCCAAATGTAGATTCATTAAATTTTCAGGGACTTAATATTAAGTTGTGAACTATATTTCAAATTTAGCTCTTATTTCCTTAGATCTCTGAAATGAAACAGTAATGAGAATTGAACAAGCAGTGTCCTGAGAAGAGCCAAAGCAAAGGAACTGAAATGGGGTAAAGAAAAACAGCAGAAGACTCTAACCTTTAGTAAAAGACAGCATATGGGCTTTGTAGTAAATGACTCATATGTCAAAGTATTCAGTAGACTCTATTGGTGGATATTTGAAAGTGCAATAACATTCAGAGTTTGTGTCAGGTAAAGTGGGAACTCTGATTTTTGTGACATACTCTCTCCTTCCCTCCTCTCAATATTCAAAAATGCCTAAATACCTTTTGGCTGGCAGAGATTAGCGAATATTTAGGGGAATATTGGTTTCTTTAATGACCTTTCTTTTTTTTTTTTTTTTAATTCTTGTGACTGGACTTAAAGGCACATATATGTGAAGTTATATTTTTAAGGATAATTTGGTTTTAAAAGAAGTAAAGAAAACTTCTTACTGAGTAGAAATATTCCTAAAAATATGTGTTCTTAAATTTAAGTTGTGTTTTATATTATCAAAAGGTTCTTTTTATACTTGATATACTTTTAAAAATACTATTGAAACTGCATCATTATATTACATTTTATGTTTAGGTTAAAAAATCTTTCATTTAACTAACTTTTCAATTTTATTTAAAGTGAGTCACATAAATTGCTCCAGTGGGGATTATTATCATGGTTTCTTCTGTGGGAACCTAAAAGTTCAGGTGTGCTAGAAATACAATAAATTTCTTATGGGGATTTTGTTCTTTCTGGCTTAAGATTATAAAAATATTTTACTTTTTTTGAAAAAAATGGAACAGATATTAGGTTTTAAGATTTTTGAAAATTCAGAAATCAGGTTGCTTTTTTAGATTATATGCTAATTTTTAAAAATGCTTACTTACTTACCTATGGAAATTTAACCTAGTCTTATGCCATTATTTCATATAGGCATTTAAAGCTGTTTTAATGAGTTCTGAGAGAAGAAGAACCTAAACATTTGCAATTTTTTTCTTTGAATTCCCCCTCCCTTAAGCATCCTTTCTACTTATTTAAAAAATAATTTTATTGACTTCCAAAAATACTAAGCTTTTTCTTTAGAGCTATTTTTTGAGAATTCAAAATAAATAACTATTACCTTTTTTTCTATTATTAAAGTGTCTCTTTCTTAAACATTTTACCTTTCTCCCTTTCAATTTAAGCAAGGCTTTTCAGGTTGTTCTCACATTTGCCACCTCATTATTCATTAGTGAGCCCCTTGTAATTTCCAGGTTTTGGGTTTTATTGGCTGCATATGCTACAGAAAAACTAAGTGATGTATAATCAAATGTTTAACTTGATACTTTAAGTGGAACATATTTATAAATGATTTTGAACATAATCTGAGGAAAGATCAATTCATTATTTTAAAACTGCTATTGTTGCACTCATGACACATAGTTTCCTAAAATCCTATTAAAACAATATTCTATTCTGCCTGTTGATTTTACTTAAAAAAATCTATAGTTTTAGCAAGCACCTGAGTTACATAATAAGACAATTACATCATGTAGTAATGACTGATTTGTTTAATGTTGGAATAAAGTTGCCAACCATGAAAAAATTGGCTAGTTTGATATCAAAGCAAAAGGCCAATCCTTCCACAAAGTTGGCTAATAAAAAATATTGCTTACAGTATGATAAGGACTGTCAAGTAAATTGATGGTATGCAAAATTTACAAGCTTTCAAGTATTGCTTTGGAGTTTGGCAGCACAGGCAGCCTATAGCGTGCTCCCTGTTTGTGTAAGAAACAAACAAAATGGAATAACGGGTGAACTGACTAGTTAAGCAGTCCACGTTACAATTGATTAATTAGAAACATTTTATGTTCTGTAGCCCTCTTTTATCTAGAATGTTCTTCTTTGGAGAGTACTATATTTCACATTCAATTTTTATGTTTACTTTCAAGTTTCTCTGGTCCCACATTTCAAAGAGAGTCTTTTGAAGGGAAAATTAGAGGCTGTGATTCAGAATTCAGTGAGTCTAGTCCCTGCAGAAAATTGGCATGGGAAAGAATCAGTCCTTGGGATGCCAAATTTAGTGGCCCTGGGCCAGATGCTAATTTTGAATGCATGGCACATATCACTTTGTTTCTCGATTAAACCATGTCTGTGAATCCCATGCAAAACCAGGAACAGATTTTATGCAACACATGTATTAGCTTTCAGTGCATCATGGATTTAATTCTGGCTTTAAATATGTGACAGAAATTACTTCCTTACATTATAAATTCCACCTCTAAAAAATGAATAAGAAATGTTATTTGGCCTGTTTCTGTTCATGATTCCTCATTTGAATTTTAATATTAATTCTGGTCATTTCTTATAAAAGTATGTTCAAGAAGAAAGAAGTAATCTTACATCAATATAAATATATTGTAGAAATAGTATAAGATTATTTTCCCCTTCTTGCTTCTTTAGTATATATTAGGTAGAAATGTATTCATGAAATTAGATTTGTTTATTAAGCTAATTCAGAAGTCTTAGAAAAGACTAATAAAAATTATGGAATAAAATAAAACTAAATGTCAATATATAAAACTGGATTTAAAAAGTTTCATTTATCAATATATTCACTTTACTTGAATCATACTGCTGTTTTATCCCCTGGGTACCTTACGAGAATGTTTTCCTCTGTTTTCCAATTTGGAAAGCTAAAGTTTTCATTGTATCTGAGTCTGCAGAAATATGACCCTTTCCATTGTTCTTGTTTGCAGTCATTTGTAAATATATGTATATATGCACTTTAAATGTAAAAAATTAAGTTACTAATTTAATTTTTAGAAATGGGAGTTGGTGCCACTGAGTTATAGAAACGATTAATGTGCTGTCTAAATGTATTGACCTTGAACTGTGCCAACTTGCTTTGTTTTCAGCCCAGACTAAAAGGCCAGGATGAATCACATAGTGCTGGCTGGGTGAATTATAATAAAACATAATATTCTTGTAAATCTATTGTCTGAGAATTATATACATCAGTTTTCCATTCACACTAATCATTTTTAAAAATTCAACCAATGTATGTGAAACTCTGACCTTTTATTCAGAGAAAAAAGTCTACTAGTTAAATTATTTTGTGCTAAATTCATTTCTACTGCATTTTATTTCCTATGTTCCTTTTTAGTGTGTTTTATGCAACTCTGCGTATTTATTCACCTTTGGATACTTAAAAGAGAAAGGAGACAAAAAAGCAAGAGACAAATTAGAATTTTTTCAAATTGTTGGCTCTTATTCTAGCCAATCTTCTTCTGAGTCAAAAATAATGTTTTTTTTGGGGGGGTAATTAAAGAGGAAAAAAGATCTTGGTGTAAATTATATCATTATTTTACAACATGCTTGCTTTGGCTTAAGGAAAACACAAATTGAAACAGAAGAAAGTTTCAAAACATAGTATAAAAAAAATCTTGTTTTCATCCAACACTGGTTTTTGACTTTGAGTGAATCTGGTCTAAATTGTGGGTACCATGGTCATATACCATGGTCAGGGAAGACCTGACATCTCTTAATTTATTTATTCTACCAATGTAATGCTAGCCACCTCCTGTTTTTATTATTCCAATTTAATGCCAGCCATTTCCTGTTTTCATTAGACCATTGTCATGCTAGCCTCCTACTGTTCTCATTAGTGCAAGACTGTGTAATGGCAGCCACCTCATGTTTTCATTATTACAGAGCTGTGTGGTGCCAGCTGCCACTTGTTTAACTTTATTGAGAAGCATTTGACCATGGACTACATAGTCCTAGAAGCTAGTGGCAAAACAAGGTAAAGGCATCCAGAGTTCTGGTGAAATAGTGATTAAATGTTTAAGTGACTTATTAGCTATTAAGCATGCAAATAATATAGTTGCTGGTTAATACCTGAAAACCTACAATAAACTGAATAAACTTTTGAACTTTTTTGTTATCATTGTTATTTTGTTGTGTTTTGTTTTAGTATAATTTGACAAACACCTTCAATGGGATTTTGAAATTATCTGTTGTGGTTATCTGTGGATAGATTTATATTACTAAGAAGAGTCGTCGTCAGCAGCCGTCCGTCTCGAGAGATGATGGCGTAGCTTCTTGAGAGTCTATCTGCACCGCCGAGAATGGCTGTGCAGTCCGATTCGGGAGTGACAATCCCTGCCGCACTTGGTACAGGTGAAGGCAGATGGCTGTTGTTGCTGCTGCTGACGGTGCTTCCGCCTCGATCCATTTGCAATAATGGGTAGCATTCATTGAGAGTTTACTGTGTCCAAAAATGCTTCTAAGCTCTTTATTTGTTATCTCATTATTCATTACAATTACCTTAGATGTTAGTTACTTTTATTTACACATTACAGATGGAGAAACTGAAGTAGATAGTAGTTACATAATGCAGGGCTGGCAAATTTCCTTTGTAAAGGGCTGGATAGTAAATATTTTCTGCTCTGTGGGCCATACAATTTCGCCCTAAACTATTCAACTCTCCTATTGTACTGAAAAACAGCCATAAACAGCATGTAAATGAATTAGTGTGGCTGGCTTCCAGGAAATCTTTACTTCCAAAAATAGGCTGGGGGATGGATTTGGCTTGAAGACTGTAAGTAGTTGGCCCAGTCCTGATATAGTCACAGAGCTAGAGAATAGCAGGTGAGGATTATTGCTCTAACTGAACTATTATGCACCTGCATAGCATATGACTTTAACCACCATCCACAACTTCCTCTGTGTAACTTTGAAACTGGAAACCCATCCAATTCCTTTTATTTGGAAACCTTTATTGCGCTGTGATTAAAATTTTAAAACAGAAAAACAACTTTGCTTAATTATGTGCTTTTAAAATGTTTTTTTTATTATTTATATTTTCAATTTTGTCCCTGATGAAGCATCTAAGAATTATTTAGATTAATAACATAAATGTTAAATTTATTATGGAAAACAAAAAAGTTTTTTCTATGAATAAAAAACAAGCTTTCAAATATGTTTTAACCTATATTTTTACGTAAAATTGTTATCAAATAAATATTTTTAAAAATCCAGCATTTTGTCACCCTCAGATTGCTGTATTATTAACTTTATTAAATAGGGTAATTGACAGATGTGTATAAGTTTTTTGAAATGATTAAAAGTTGTTCAGAATTGTAACCTGTCAGTGTTCCCTGGGAAACAAAGTCCTATCCATCTGTTAGGGGACTCTCTAAATAACTGTAATGAGTCACCTTTAAAATGGCAGCTGCCACCCTAGGATTTGAACCTTGAAACAGGAAAAAAAAATGCATTATATATAATGATGCATGTGCTTCAACAAAAAGGGAAAATATATCCCCAAATGGCATGCTTTTGATCACAGAAGCAGTTCAGAAAGCAATGCTTTGTTTTATGAGGTTGTGATCTACAGTTTGCACTTGTGTCTGTCAGAGGCCATTAATAGTCAGGCTAGCAGGAGTAATGCTGAAGTTTGGTAAGACATTCTACTTCTGCATGTAACTTTTCACTTATCTTCAAGATTTCTCAAAATGAATATACCCTCACAATGAACTCAATATGGCTCAGCATCACCTGTAAAAATTACTTTTATTAAAGTACAACAGTAAAGACTTAGAAAGAGGCAGAGATTGAAACAGAAACCCAGTACTGGTTGTGTTTGGGCTGCTGTGTTCCATGTTGCAAAGTGGAGATGGGTAGGTGAGAAGTTTCTTATATTCATTCTTTCCTTTAACTGTTCCTATTTTCTTGGTTTTGGTGTTTTATCTGAAATAGGGCAGGTGGAGTATTAACATTTGCTGTAAAATAAAATGCAAATTCCACTATGCAAACAGACCATTAGAAAGTAAATTAGCTTGAACCGTAGTGGTATTTCAGCAATTATACTACTTTTTAATATAGAAAGATTCAGCATAAGTAAAATCCAGCAAGTCTGTGTATGTGCTGGGAGGTAATTGAGTCTCCACTGCAAAGAGGGCCCCCAAGGCTGCGGCCGTGGTTTTCTCTCTTGAATGCGTCTGAAAGTGCCCCTGGTCAGTTGGTACCACCACCAATACTACAGTGTGTAACAACAATATTTTAGTGCATACTTAATCAAGTTGTACCAAATAAAATCTCAAATGTGAATTGGCTATGGTAATTATTTATATTAATTAACTTGTCAACGTGCAGACTTTCAACTTTGCCACTGGAGTTCCTTTCACCCTTTTAACACATTACCATTATTATTTTTAACCCAGAGTCATTTCAAGTTCAAATTCATAAAATGTGCATTGGAACCACCCACTGTGCATTACAGATGGGTAACACAGAATATGTGTCAAGAGAAATAAACCTTTCAAGAAACCGTTGGCACTCACCTTCCCCTCACCTCATTTAGAAAGTAAGTTTGACATTTTTTTTGGTATTCCTCATATTACTTTGAAATAATTAAAATTAGTACTTATGCTAGAAATAAGCCTGAGAGATCAATAGAGACATTCATTTTACAGCATCCAGGAATATTTATGGTCACCTAGCTTCTGCTCTAATGTTGTCATTCCTTGATCTGATACCTCCAGACCATCATTAACTTTTCCATTTTGGCCCCCATAGACTCCCAGTGTCACAGTAGAGACAAATTCCACATTCGCATCAAAGACAGATGACTTGCGGTGGGAGAAGAAGTGGACTAGATCCTTGAGATAGTCCCAGAGGCAGACTCTTTCCTCCCCATTACAGCTGGGGAATCCTTTTTCACCTGCCCTCTTGGGGGAGTCAGCTTAAATTGCTTTGGTAGAAGTAAAGTGAACAGCCATCACAAGCAATACCTTTCTCCTTCATTCCATGGAGATTCTTCCAATATATGTGCTATTAGAATTGGTTATAGTCTGAGATAATACTCTCAGCAGTAAGAAGACACTGGCTCTGTCACTTCCGAAGCAGAATATACCCACGGGAGGTTGAAGATATGTCCTTATGATAAGTAACTTAGGAGTATTTTCTGGACTCCTCTCAAAACCCTGGAAGGAAACATGTCAATTCATTCAGTATTCATTGCCCATAATCTGAAAAGCCCAGTGTTGTTCACTCCTCTTTTTGAAAATCCATTGTGTCTTAGCAGGATTTCTCAACTTCAGCATCATTGACATTTTTGACCAGATAACTCCTGGGGGAAGAGAAGCTGTGTATGCAGAATGTTTGGTAGCTTCCAAATGCCAGTAGCAATGCAACTACCCCATCCCTTGACAACTGAAATTGTCTCTAAATACTGCTAAATTATCCTTGGGGGTCAAAATTGCCCCCCATTGGGAACCACTAATCAAAGCTCATTATTCCCTATTTCAGTGCCTAAACAGTCAATAATTATAAGCTTCTCTACTGGTATGCATAGAACATTATGGAAGCATAAAGATAGGGCACATATGTCATCAGGCCACGGGTTTCTGGAAAGTGAACACAGACAAAATAATCACACAGCAGATACAAGGAGATACTTGGATGATCTGGAAATGTTTAAAATTAAAAACAGACAGAAAATACCACATCTTTTCCAGGAATGAATATCACCCATGCTCTTGATCTTCACTTCTTTCTTCTGTCTCTCTTTGCCTCCCAGAGCTTCAAACACGATTACAGATTTCAAAGGAAGAATTATTTCTGGGAGGTTGGAAACATATACATAAATACTATGCTGAGGGCTTGAAGCTGAGAATTATGAGATTCAGCAAAGTTGGCATTGCCTTTAAATACTTGGATACAACCCAAGAACAAGGTGCTATTAGACAGCATCTTATAAAGAATGGCTCACCAGGAAGCAGCAAGCTGTCTTAGTGTTATTTTCCTGAATTCACATTCAGCTTGGCAAGCGTCTAACAGAGCTCCTCCAGCTAGTGAGCCTAATTCAAGTGTCTTTGAGTCTCTTCTTCCTTGGAATAGGTATTTGTGTGATATCTCAGCTCAGCATTCAGTACAATTCCCACCTGGACCTATCCCACCATTTCAACCCTTTCTAACTTTCTTACCAGAAAATATTCTGACTTATTTAATTTTTTTCCCTACACACTGCTTCTCTCTTCTCTCAGAATGCATTTCCTGCACATCTCCACTGCCAAAATCCTGTCGCACCTTAAATGCTCAATTCAAATGCTGCCTTCTCTAAGAAGCTGTTACTGATTCCCTCCGCCACCTCTCGTTTCCTCAGCTGAAAGGACTTGCTCTCTCTCTCTCTCTGTCTCTCTCTCTCTTTCTCTCCCTACTGCAACTTGCACTTCTCTCATAGTACCAACTACAAACTGCACTTGTGTAAATATCTTCATTTTCAGAATACTTTAAATTCTACAGAGACTGCATTTTGTTAATATCTGTGTGCTCCATTAAAAAACACAATTCAAGCTCCATAAATTAGTGTTGAATTGAGTTGGGATGTCACATTATCAGGACGTAAAACCACCAGAGGAGCCACATTTAACCCATTCATTTATTTTCTTTCCTCCTCTGGGTTATGAACAGAGAGTAAATTTTAGTCATTATACAAAATGAAAGAAATTATGATATATGTATAATGGTTGAGATTTAGAGGTGGTTGAGGAAGAATTGCAGATTGAGAAATCACAGGCACATGATATCTGAGGTAAGGGTCTTTTCTTATCTTCAATCAAACAAAACCAAATATTTCACATGATGAAATATTAAAATTAGTTTTTCTTAACAGATAGGAATTAATAATAGAGTAAGATGATTCACTTTCAAACTTTCAATGAAATAGCAAAACACTCTTACATAAAGATTTTAGCTAAGATCTAGCATCATTACCTATTTACCACTTTGTATGCATCTGTTATATTTTATTCTGCATTTTGTTCATTTTAACACTCCATGTAGGTTTTGTCTAAAGGATAGTTAGTTTTCCTATAAGTTAATAAAAACAGTTTTGACATCTTTCACCTAATATCATTATCAAATGAGACAACCCTACATCTGTAACTGATCCATAGACATGAAGACATATGAAAATAAATATAAATATGAATACATATAATAGGAAATATATGAGAAATACTACATAACAGTTGATATTGAGATAACATTATGAAATGAAGATAAATAAGAGAATAGTCACATACAAGAGAGTAATTAAATATTATAAGATGTTTAATACTTTAAAAGGATGTAGACAAAAATCTGATTTTGAAAAAGGACAGATAAAATTAAAAGTTAAAAAACCTTATCTTTAATCAAGTCATTATATTGAAGACATAGTCTTTCAGCTGCAAGAGGGAGAATAATATTGAAATATGATTTAATTTGCTAAAATATATTTTTGAGATATTCCACAGGTCAACAGAACAAGTGAATGCAACATCTCACCTATTTGAATTTAGATTTCCAAAATATAAAATAGCTTATTATTCTGAAAAGAACATTGAAATTTATTTCTGGATCTCTTGAGAATAAAGTTGGTTTCATGTCAATTGTAAAAACAGATTTTAATCAATGTATTAGTACGTTAAATTCGGGCAAAATCAGAATAACTTCATTAACAGCCTGAAAATGACTTCAAGGGCAATTGCAATCTTGCTTGTTTATGTGATACTGGCTTTTAATATTATCTGATCTCATGCCTCTATGTGTATATATTAATTCAAATGCATGGATGTAATATTTCAAAGTCTCTTTAATATTGCTGAAATTTATGTAATTATTTCTAAGAAACCCATTGGTAATTCTATTAGTGTAGTATATGCAAAACTTAATGATATAAAGGAATTCAATAAATTCTATATGACTGATTTCAGGTGAGAATATATCAAGTTGAGGGGAAAAATAATGTTTCATAATATTCTTTTAGAATATTTTGGAGAATATAACACCAATGTTGTAAAACACTTACAGATGGCAATTTAAAAAGTTGAAAGCAATCTTAAGGTAAGCGCAATTCTTATGTCTTTTCATTGTCTTAGAAACTGCCATCCCTATTTTCTGCTTTTCAAATTATTTAATACAGTTATGAACTATTTACATAAAGACAATCTATATCCTATGATGTGGCTGCCAATTTAAAATGGAAGGGATATAACTGACATAATACAATTTTTCAGATGATACATTTAAGAAACTACAGAGGCAAGGTATTATATAGGAAAAAATTGCAGAATTCACAAAATCTGAAACAGAAACTGGACTCTTAATTCAAGTGTGGTCTGAAGGCTTCCTCACTTATTGTCCTTAGATAATTGCATTTGTTTTTTTGAGCTTCAGAATCTTTAACTCTGACTTATCTTATAAATTTGTGAAAATGATCTGCAAATTTGAAAGATATCTATAAACAGAAATTATCAGTATTAATTTAGGTTTATGTAATTCTTCTTTTAGTTGGCCTGCCTCATAATGAAAACTCTTAGGAAAATAAGCACAATTTTCATGTAAGCAATGCTAAACAGTATTTTTAACAAAATATGAGAACCTGTATGAAGTCTACAAAAAGAGGGTTCCAAATTTAGTTCTGTTTGTTTTTTTAATAATCTTGAAACATATTATGAAGTAATTTGACTGAGTAACATAACTTTAGGAAACTGGACTTTTAAATATAAATCATAATCAAAATTTAGTTTAGTAAAGTGCTGCAGGTAATTTAATGTGTATAAAAAAGTTGAACAAATAAGTTATTTTTATCTAAGTGAAGTGTTTCATTTGTAAGGCAAAAATAGAATAATTATCTTGATCGAATGGGTGATATCAACTGGTGTGATATAGTTTGTGAAAGCTCACTGAAATCTTCCCTCCTTACTCCATCTTTGCATATAAGATCCTCACTACTGTTTAAAAATAGTTTGCAAAATCTGAGTAATTTTTATGACTCTTTTTAAAATACTGAAAAGGGGGGATAGTAAGAGAACCGTATCCTCTTTTAAGAACACTGATAATTTAATCCCTAATGTACAATGGGTTGTCTAGTATTACCTTGTCTAAAATGAGCAAAAAATGGTTTATCTGCTTGGTGAACCAGGTGCAGTCATCTCTGAAAACACATCAGATTGGAAACGGTCTGTTAACTTGCTGATTTATTTCTGTGTGTCATATTGATGAATTTCAAGAATGGTTTCTCATCATATTTTACAAAGAATTGTCTACAAGTGTTGAATGATTGTACTTGTGAGCATATCTACCTTTAAAAAAAGACATAATTGAAGGGGTTTTAGGTTTTAATCATTCATTAATATGGAATAAGCCTGTGATATATGTTCCATTCATGACTTCCTACTGATTTGTTGCATGGCCAGGGAGGTTCTTAAATTGAGCAACTCAGGGCTCCCACAATCCTGGTCAGAATTCAAGTGAGTCAATGAACAGCTTGTGCTCACTCTTAAAAGCAGTGATAGGCATGTGGATTTGCTCTTCTTAAGAATGAATTTACACTATGAAAAAGGAAGAATGTCATGGCAACATAAGGTCAATTCTTATTTTAGTGTATGTCACATAGGCACAAATTATAAGTATTCTGAGGCTAAAATGTAATTGGTTTAGTTCCTTGTACTTTAGGATCCTTGTAAATCACCTGACACCTAAGTGGCACTCAATGAAAAAGAAACAGAGAATTCAACAAATAAATGATCAAAAGATTAAGTAGATAAGCTACTTAGAAAATATATGTTGATTTATAATTTAAGAGATGCCACTATTGAGAGCAAGATTTGTAGAGTAACTGAAGAAAATACAAACAACTACATCCAATTTATAAACAGTAACATGTATTAGAACTTATCTGTTTGTTTCTCTCCCCAGACTGTGACCCCGGCATCATTCCTTATTCATTGATTATTCTTGGAGTATAACAACCCAAAGCAAACACAATAAAGATTCAGTAGATGTGTGTTGAGTGAGTAGAAAAAGAGGCTTATCATTTTAACTTGCTATGATAAACATGTATTTATTTTAAAATGCCATTTATAAATATGTACTTTTTAAAATCATATAAGATTATGAGAGAGCTCATGACAATTACTTTTCTGAAGTCCTTTAAGATCTTGTACCAAATTTTCCTCAATTATAAATATTAAATGCCATAGGTATCATTAGGCTATGACTCCCTGGTAATTATTTGACTAGCCAACTTATCTGAGCTGTCTGGGTGATTATTAAACCATTTCCACGAGAACCTAATGACATTACAGTTACATAAAAAATTTTAAATCTTATTTTATTGAACAAACAACTAACTAGCAATAACCATTGTAATGCTACAGTTGCTTTCCAAAACAATCATGGCCAGGGTCCCTGTGGTATGCAGTAGGTAACACATTACTTGTCTGTTAATGAATTCAAGGGAATGCAATGCCACAATTAGTAATAGCTTTTTATTCAGAGTCCTCTTTTTCCAGATAGGTCACATTAAACATAGCCATTAAACGAAAGCATTGAGATAAATCCATACAATGTTTGCTGCTCTTGTTGTTGTCCTTGTTCACCAATCATTTGGTGCAGCTAAGAACCTTACGGTGTGATGGAGCGGATATATGGGAATAGCCAACCTGCAAAACACTGGGGCCAGGAAATTCAGACTTTAATCATGTCTCATTCAATTATGTTTTGAAACAACACATCGTGATAGCCAAACTCTCAATTGAATTAATGCTCTGATAAATGCTGTCTGTTGTCAAAATAATATAACTAAACAATAATGAATGGCATATATTATGCCAGACCTCAGTTTACCTGTTGACCTCAGCAACTTTTACTCCATTAGGCAACAAACAGACCTTTTACCTGGTTCTAATAAAGCATACTGCTCTATTACTACATGACATTATGTTTATGGTGTCCTTTTTTTCAATCGAGCAGTGCCTACATCTGTTAAAGGGAAGTCATGTTTTACAAGATCTCAGCTAATTTAGGAAAACAAAACAAGTCAATTTCACAACCAGGAATTCAATTAATTTATTAGAGTGATGAGCCTCTTTGTATAGTGTCTGAAATAAGGATAAGTATGTCAGGTTAAGAAATAATATGAAAGCATTGTTTGAAGTTGCATGAAATGTCTCTTTAATGTTTACTTTGGTATACATATAACTAACACTGATTCTTCCTACTTTTCATTATGATGAAAAGATCCTTCATCATTAACATGTAATGACAAGATTGTTTTGTTACTGATTTTTATTTCATCAGCAAACCATTTTTAGAACTTTGACTTTCTTACAAAAATTTTTATAAAATCTTATTCTGTGCTTGACTTCAGTTAGTTAAGGACCTAAAAGAATAAGTATCAAATTATTAATTTTCAAAGTGTGGGATTTTTTGAGGGGTTTATAAGTAGGAGATGTGAATTAAGACAATTTTTCACATTCTGAATTATGCTGAAACCCCTTGAAACATCTTTTTTTGATCAAGTGTCACCCCTTAGATCAAGTTGCTTCCCGGAAGGGTGATTTTGGCATCTCATAGACTTCCTTGGAAGCTAAGCAGCAGAGGTCTGTGATAAAGGCAGTTGCTAGCCAAATTAATAAAAACAAGATTCCCTCAACTCAACTATAAAAGCTTAGAGTCCTGACTACTGAAATACCACCAACTTGTAAATAAATAATCACTACTAAATACAGATAATGTGTTAAACACCTAACACTAGTAAATCACTGGTGACAGAAAGCCTAAAGGTAAATCCCTCACACATTGGGACAACCAATTCTTAAAATCTTATAGTGTTTTAATGTCTTCAGACACATAGACTAAATTGAACAACTTGATACTAAAAGTTAAGAACTTTTTAAAAATAAACCCTACTCTCTTTGTTGATTTCATTTATATACTGCCTTAGATTTTACTAAGTGGCTATATGTCCAGTAAGAGAGAGGCAACACTTGGTAAGACGAAATGGAAATCAGTTTCCCATCAAATTTCTGCTCTCAAACTAAGTCAACCTGTAGTCTCCTGGCAAAAATAACATCATATAACAGAGACAACACATTTCAGATACATAAATTGTCCAAAATAGAGTCAAATAGGTTTCACTGTACAAGATCCCTTCTTTTCTAATTTAGACATTTAAGAATAATAAAAAACAAGAGTAGAGCTTTGGAAAGGCTGTTACTAGGAACCAAATACAGTTCTTGAGAGAATAAGGCTGATGGGAATTATCCACTCTTTCTTTCAAACCAGATTTGCAAATGAGATACAATCTCAAGTCTTGACAGCATTTGACGGAAATATTTTCAGTTGACATTTTTGAGGTTTAAAATTACAAAACTTAATTCAGTTCAATGTTTGTTTTCACTCTTGTTTTAAATATAAGGATTTTATGACATTTATGCTGTTTCTACACTGGCTTGGCGACCAGAAAAGAAGGCACAGAATTCTCCACCAGTTTGCAAATAATGCATTTTCTGCTCCAGTGCACAGACAGCCTTTATTTAACTCAGCACCACATTTTCTAAGGTATGGGCTGGAAGTTGTTTATCATGAAGCTGTAAAATGCCAAAAATTTTTAACACTGAAGGAATATGTCAATCAAGGCATTTTCCCATCTGCTACTACTTCTGCAAGTGCTAATTTTATTTTTCCCAATTCCTGAAATTTGAGGTTTCCTAGCCTCATATGGAAGTAAGTTTGAAACTTGCTATATGACACAAGAAAAACATGCAACCAAATGAAGGACTAGAAAGTGTATTGTTCTCAAAGGACACCAATGAAAGAAGGTGTAGCTTGGACTACTGTAAGGTCTTTTCGGGACTTTCAGTAGGAGCCTTTGATGACTGCTAGAAATCTACCATAGATCACAATAAGAAGAGCATTGAGGAAAATGAAAAACATCCTGTTAAGACCTAGACTTCTTGAAAACACTCCACAATGCAAATAACCAGGGGTGGTACCACACATGCATTAAAGCATTTTTCATGATTTTGAAATAAATGGGAACACACATCTTGAACCACATAAGATACTTTTGAGAACCAATCAACAGTATGATATCTACATAGGCAGAAACTGTATGTTACTGAGAAAACATGAGAAGTTTCAGGTATTGGTACAAATGTAATTTTGTGATTTAGCATGACTTTAATAAAAGCTTCTACAAGGACTTGCACATAACCATGACTGACAGATGTATTTTTTGACCTTTCAGATAGCTCCATTGGCTCACTCAAACACATTTTGAACAGATTATGTACTGTAGTACTTGGTAGACTATACATTAAACAAGAGACTTTGCTCTGAGGCACTGCTTCCCACACTCCATGGGGAAAAGGAAGCAGGAAAAAATAAAACTCATAGAGTTCGACAGCTACCGAGGCAACACTTGCCATTTACAATATAAGCCCAAATATTTTTGCAACACAACTATATATTAATTTAATAAAATACACAATATAGCTCTTAAACACTCAACAATTTGGCTCATATGCACTGAATCTGCAATAAATCAATAAAAATATGTTATTTGATGTAAACACATTGAATCTTATTACATTTGCACACTTAAATGGTCATGTGATTTGTGTATGTCTAAGACATTTTCACTTTCCTGAGCTATTTTAGTGTCCACAAATGAGTAAAACATATTAATCATGTTAATTTTGTTTGAATATTATTACTTAATAGTAACTATTTTTAGAATATTTCAAGGTCAGATTCAAAATACATAATCATTATTTGTATGTTTGTTGGACACTAAAATGCTAGAGTCACTTTTAAACCTTTAAATTTTCTTCTCCTTTAATGAAGTGGATTAGTCTATGCATGTGCAGGACAAAATGGACTATATCTTTTTACACTTAACTTTTATACGACATGAGGTGTCTTACAAATGACCAAGTATTTTTTAAAAAAATTTTTAAACTAATGATATGGAATGCTCTTTGTGGTTATATGTGTGGCAGGTAACTTTGTACAGAAATGTTTACCACAAATATGTGTTAATGTTTGGTGTAGCTTGGACTACTGCAAGGTCTATTCAGGACTTTCAGTAGAAATCTGTGACAACTGCTAGAAATTTACCACAGATCACAAATTATGACCCTGCTTGATATGGGGTTTATAGGTAAACAGTTAAGTCAGGATAAATCACAGAGGACAGTCTTAGAGTGATCAGAAATACTTCAATTCTCATACTGCATACCCTCCTAACAGATTGTCAAAAGGTAATTCGTCTCCTCGTCCTCCTTTTTCTTCTCACCTTTTTTTCTTCTCTGTTTTTCTTTCCTCTTTGAGAATCATTAATTCTGTCCTAATGTAAGTTTGGTCAAAACAAAACCATTGTTATCTCTGAAAAAGAAATAGCAGTGAAAAGAGCATACTTGTGGGCACTTCAGATGTTCACTCAGAGCCTTAAAGCAGCATTGGTCTCTCTATATCCCTATAAACCAGGATGTCAACAGGAGGGATCATTTTTAAATCAAATAAGAGACAAGAAAAAGCCAATGCTCCCCCCCCTCCCCAACCCCTTACTTTCTCACAGCCACAGGGTCATTTCCCCGGCAGTCCTGCAAAAGCTTATCAATTTCTCTCACGACTTCCTCCGCATCCACCGACTCTCTGCCCAGATCCCTGCTGGGGTGGTCAAGCTGCTCAAGAACAGCACCCATCTCGCTAGAATCCCGGCTGGCTCTGGAATGCACATCTGCAAAGACCCTTGCCATCTGATCGGAAGCCATGAAGGGAGGGTCTCTTGATTGCTTACTGGGTGACACATACTGACTGTCAGTGGGCAAGTACGGGTTGCTTGCTTCAGCCAGGGCTCCTGGTTTTGCTTCGCAACCATCCAGAGAGCCTTTTGTTGAGGTGCAAGGCTCCATGCATGCCTTGGTTGGGCTGCTTGATGCTGAGGGGACCTCTTGGAGGAGAGGGCTCAGGGCACGTTTGGCTTTTAAATAAGGTTTAACATTGGCAATGAGAATAGTGTGCTCTCGCTTGTCTTTTCCAAATGTACAAAAAGTCTTTTTCCCAGTGGGATTCACAGTCTCATAAGTCTCAGTCTCAACATTAGCTTCAACTGTGGGTACAAAGAGATTTGTGCGGTAATCTGCGTTTTCAGCCTGATTGGCTGCAGGGAACTGTGGCATCCAACACCTGTCAGAATGACCAAGCACTCGGCATTCATCTGTGCAATTAACACACTCCTCTGGTTCTACAAAACAAAAGAGAGAACAGCAAATGTAATCATTAGGGTTGCTTTTACATTTCTACCAAGGCTGTGCTCAGCTCTCAGTGGGTTTGCTTGACCTCTGGTCTCTTAATTAAAAAAAGGAAAAGAAAACAATAATTAAAACATTTCAGGATGATTGCATAAACCTGCTGGTTGAGACAATGGTTTTATTTAAGTCTATTCTCTAGATATTAATGAATTCCCATCGCCTGGAAAGAAGTAAAAAGTGGCCATTGGAGAATAATTCTCAGTAGAATAGAACATCACTGTAAACTAATTTCCTGGGGATATCAGTTAGTCTGTTTCTGTATAACTCATCCTAGAAACAGTCAACTTCAAAAAGGATTACAGGATTAATTTTTCAAGTCAAATAACAGGGCAAAAACTTGATTGCAAACTTCTATAACAAATCCTAAGCTCCTTTTTAAAAATGTTTTAACCCTATTTTGCTTGTAATTGCTATTTTGGTGACAGTCATAAAATAAAATGTTTCCTTTAAAAGTCTACTTTTCTTACTAAGAGTAGCAAATGGAATTTTCTATTAGAATGTGTCATGAATAAGTTTGTCAAAAGTGCACATTCCTATTTTATTAGATAAGGTATGTATCATGTAATCAGTTTTCTTTAGCTGTTTGTTTTTGGTATAAGTAGGTGAAAATGGATTTAGTCAACAGATATAGTTCAGAATGAATGCCAAATCATGATTTCTATTTTAAATAATAATGCTTTCTGTGAGAATTTTTGCTTCTCTTTTTTGCCAATAGGCATTTAGTGGTTCTAAATAAAGCATTCTTTAATGATCCTTATTTCAAAGATGTTGAACAAAAAACTATGAAAGAAAACTCCTTCATTATCACAACATTTGCATACTTCCATGACCCCAAGACTTTAAAATATAACTTTGAACTATGTCTTCCTAGTTGTCCTTCACACCTACAAATAGTTGTTCCTTTTAATGTTTAATGATCCTTTTTAAATAAGGAAACTTTTTTTTTCAGGAGGATATTTACAATTTACCTCTATGTGATGGGAATAGTATTCCCTACATATTGAGGAACCCTTGGGATTGACAATTAATTGGTGCAAAAAGATCCCTACAAATTTATAGTGTCATGTGCAAGGGAAAAAAGTTTATTCACATGAAAGATATTTAAAATATGAAGCAACAAATTTAGTAGCTTTGATAAATTTATACAGTTACTTTTCAAAGTCATAAATAAAATGTTCATATTTAAAATACATAAATAATTTCCTCTCCAACAAAGAAAAAATAAACAACTTGATTTAGAACAGAAGGTTTTAGGATAAAATAATTTCCTATGAGACTAACATTTTTTGAGAAAGTTATCAAAATGGTGTCTCGACAAAATAAAAATGCTGTGGTATTTCATTGCATGTATCATTCACACTTGTGAAATATTTATAAACTATTTAGGTAGCTTGCTTATACTTCAGTTTTTTCATGTTTTTAAAAGTATATTTACCTATGAGTAAATAAAATATATTAAAGTTTATTATGTAATACAGGCAAGAATGCTGAAATGTAGTCTCCATCAGAACTTTCACTGAGAGACTCAAATATTATCTGACTTGAAAATTGTTAGACAGGTGGACATAAACAGAAGCAGAAAAATTGAGGTACATAAAAGTTTTTAGGAAGCCTTCCTGTAGAGACTTAAATTAGAGTAGAATTTTTTTAAAGAATACCCATGAGAGATTAATATCCAGTATCTATTTTCTTTACTTATTCTGAATAGGAATCATAAAAATTACCTCTATATCTGTGTCAACAGGTGTTAGAAAAAAATATATACCATTTCATTCATCTAATTTTGTCCTTCAAAAATACAGTAGGACACTTTACTGTCTATTTCACTTGGTGATACTTTTGAATCTTTTAGAGATGGTTTTTTAAAATTCATTTACAAATCATCCACTCTCTTTGAAACATACTGACATAGTTTTATATTCTAATCTTGACTGGCCTTCAATTTCAGTCATTTGGATAGCTTAGCACTGAATACATTCAATATGAATTTAAGAAGAGAGTAAAAATGATAGAATAATGCAGATATATGAAAGTGCAAATCGACCTTGACTTTGAAACCATCAACATAAAACGATTGTTTGCTCTTTACTGCTGAAAATCTGCAGCTTCTTACTTGAGTCCTTTATGTTACATCCTAGGGAGCAAATTTTGAGTATTGATTATGATACATTATAAGCTGTTCACCTTGCAATTAGGCTGTAATTTTGATGGCAGCAGTTCACAGTGAAGAAAATCGAATGGACACTTAGGTACATGCAGCAGACACTAGGAGCATAAACTGAACTGTAACTGCCAAAGAATTTATGAGAGTGAAATTATTTCTGAAGAAGCATAAATAAATTGATAAGTAGGTAGGTACATAAAAGAAACAAAGGTAGCATTTAATGAATGACTAGGTAGACAAAAAAAAATGGAAGAAAAAGAAGGAAGTAGGAAAGTTAGGTGAAGGGAGAGGGGAAAGAGTAAGGGGAGGGGCTTAAAGAAAGCAGTTGGATTAGGAGGATTTCTGTCATGTGTATCTTTTTTAAAAATAATTTGTCTATTTATTTATTTATTTTTAGGGAGAGGGGAAAGGAGAAAGAGAGGAAGAGAAACATCACTGTGTGGTTGCCTCTCACTCGCACCCCCAACTGGGGAACTAACGTGCAACCTAGTCATGTGCCCTGACTGGGAATCGAACCAGCGACACTTGGCTCTCAGGTCGATGTCATGTGTATCTTTTATTATATATTTTCAAACCCCCTCAATAACCTACACGTGTATAATAAAAAATAATAATGTGGTGTGTTTTCTCAAGCCCCAGAGCTATAAAAGTAGATAAACTCCTGCACCTCAGAGAAAATGGATCCCAGAATAGATATGTTGAATTATAAGCTATATAATTTTTTAAGTATATTATGGAGATTGCCACTATTTCCATAACTTAGTGTATCAGAAAATAAATATCGGAAACAGAAAACAGATTCAGAGACCCTGGGCAAAGAAATCAAAGCAAAATTAATTGCTCTAATATTTACTTTTGTCTTCTGAATCAATCTGGAATTATAAGAAAATATTTACCTTTATTTTCATTCTTTCTTTAATATAACATGATTACCCTTCAACAAAATGCACCCTCTTCCAGAAAGATGGCATAATCCAAATGGTATGCAGATGAGAAAAATTAAGAAATAAGCAGGTTTAGATTTCACAGAGAATACAGTTCTTAAGTCCAACAGATGGAAATCTAGACAGTTTTGCCTACAGGGAATGTTTACAGTGTTCAATTTTTAAAATATATTATTCTGTGAAGGATACTGTGGTGATCAGATAAATTTAATACTTATTTAGCACAAAATATCATTTTATATACACCTATAGACCCATCTATTACACCAGCTCCTACAGGGAGGTATCTAAATATAGTCCCAATTAGTTGAATTTTTCATCTTAATTCATATAACGTTTTTTCAAAGTCACTCAAATGACTGCAGTACTTGCAGTTCAGTTGTACCATATGCCACACACACACACACACACACACACACACAGATCTTTATTTGTATGTGTGTAAGATAAAATTGAGCTTTTTCCAGGATATAGTCCAGACAAAATTTTAAAAAGCAAATACAAAGCCAATGCATTCCTGAAAATTAACTATCAGTAACTTCCACAAGCGAAGTACAGGTGAATCAATAAAATACACAGGAAAGTTCTATATTCATAATATGAAGGATAATATCAATATTTATAAAAAATATAAAAGTTTTATACATAAAGCTTTATATATAATGGATATATATATATATATACATATAACTTTATTTAAAATCTATGATAGGATCAACAAGCTAACTATCTCTGATTTTAGAATTTTATACAATGCAAATTAATTTAGACAGAAGATATCTGAAATCTGTATATTCACATTGCCTAACACATCTTAAAGCTTTCTTTTCTTTTTTTAACATAGACTAAGCAGTTTAGTAACTTAATTATAGAGATAGTAGGTAAGCAATGATTTTATGCCAAATATATCTTCAAAAGAACTGTCATTATGTATGCATGGAAAAATATTTAAGCAAAACATCAAAGTATCTGCTCTTAAATTATTGGATTTTAGTAATCTTCCATAAAGGTTACCATAGTTAATGTTTACAGTGTGATTTTAACATGGTAGTGTTGCCTTATCATTAGTAATGCATAGCCATTTCAACAATGGATAATAGGTACTGTGGAGAGCAGGACGTGAAGCCAAGTTTAGAGCACACACAGTACAGCAATGACTCAGAAATAATAAAGCCCCTCAGCACACACAGTACAGTGTGGCAGGCCACATGTGCTTATCTGAAGGGTAACAGCACCCTCTCAGAGCATGCGCAGTAGAGCGACATAAACCATGTGTGCCTATGGAAGTTGCACAAAATAATATATGCCTATCAGAATGGACATACCTCATAAATATGTGCCTGTTGTTATATTCGATTAGCGAGTCAAGGAATCCTCAGAGACCGATGCCAGTTGATGGATCGATTTATTGGCCAACAGTTTTAACCTGCGCAGGGGCGAACTCCCGATTGTGCCCAAAGGCACAACAAGAGCTACCAAAGGGGAGTCGCGCCCGCCCCGCAGTTCGCTGCGTTTTTATGCACTCCTAGCAAGCAAAGCAACGCTACAGAAGCAAATGTGGCGGTTAGCAATTGGCTCATCTTTGGGCGAGCGATTAGATACCATTGGTGAGTTTAAAACTTTTCTTGGCGCGCTAGCTCGACTTTGGCGCCCTTTCCCTTGAGGCCCTGGCAACAGCAGTTTCTAATCTTAGCTTAGCAGCACATCCTGTTATCTTAGCTCAGCTGCAAATTCCGTTACATCCTGTTGTGCAAGTTGCCTGCCTCTGTAACTTTCTATTCCCCTTCTATCCGTCTTCCCCAATGGGCCCCCCTTTGCTGGTGGGCTCTATTCCACTCTCAACATTCCCTCCTTCTCTTAACCCCGAGTCAAACCCTTGACTCCTGGTCTGCTTGCGGTAGGATGGTATAGGGCTGAGATAGCACCATGAGCTTTACCGTGTCTATCCTGTCTTTAATAAAGGCAAACAGTTTGTTTAGGACACAGGGGCCTATTAACAAGCCGAGGAAGAGCAAAACTAGGGGGCCAATTAAGGGAGTTAAGATGGAATACAGAGTGGATTGCCACCAGGATGGTGTTTCTGAGTTTGCTGGTCTTAGCCTATCTCTAAGTCTATTAAGGTTTTGGATATTTTGTTCTACTACCCCACTCTCGTTTACATAGTAGCAGCATTCCTCACCTAGGAAGAGACATGTTCCCCCTTTATCTGCTGTCAGGAGGTCCAATGCCCGCCGATTTTGCTGGGCTACCCTGGCTACTGATAAAACCTGTCTTTGGAGTGAAGCTAGGGAGTCAGCTATAGAGCCTAAAGCCTCATCTAGTTCCCGCCGGAGGGTCTCTTGTGACTGGAGGCTTGTGGCGAGACCCGCCCCTCCTACGCTAATGCTGGTCACAGAGGCGGCAAAACTTAGCCCTACTAGCAGAGGAAGGAATACTGCGCGCTTCTGCAGGGTCGAGTTGATTACCTTGATCTCCAATTCTCCGGGGGCATAAGCATATAACTGGGGAGCTAGAACAACTAGGACATATTCCACCTGGCTAGGACATAACATCTGGGGGGTGAGAGTTTGGTTTGCCCAAAAGAACAATCCAGGGGGGGCTGTGAGGTACCCAGATGCAGAGTTACCCGCACACCAGGTGGAGCTATTTGGGTACCAGGGATTTCTTCATTAAAGATGGTGGGCGAGTTCTTAAACCCTTGTGGCAGCCGAGTCCAAGTAAACTGCCCTATCAGCCCGTTCTCAGGGTCGTTCCATTCAAAGGCAAATATCTCCTGACTTTGTGGGGCCAGTGGTAGACAAAAGAAGGCATCCTTTAAATCCAAGACAGAGTAGTAAGTGTGCGTTGGGGGCAATGAGCTCAGGAGGGTGTAGGGGTTTGGCACCGTGGGATGGATCGTCTCAACCCGGGCATTCACCTCCCTTAGGTCCTGGACCGGGCGATAGTCCTGGGTTCCCGGTTTTTGGACAGGGAGGAGGGGGGTGTTCCAAGCCGATTGGCACTTTCTTAAGATGCCAGCGTTGAGCAATCGTAGCAGATGACCTGCAATCCCTTGTCTAGCTCGGGCAGGTACTGGGTACTGCTTAATCCTTACCGGCTGAGCAGTACTAGTCAATTGAACCAGCACGGGTGGCTGGTGAGCAGCCAGCCCCGGCGGGTTCGACTCTGCCCATACCCCGGGTACTTGCAATTTCAACTTCTCCAGGGCCTCGCTGCTCTCCTTCCGGTCATCAGACTGCACAGTCAACAGGTACTCCTCCGACAAGGGAACCGTTATCTGCAGGCGAGTCTCAGCTGCTGTTCCCGCTGGTTCGAAGCTTATGGTGGCATGGAGCTTCTGCAACAAGTCTCTCCCAAGTAATGGAAATGGGCAATCTGGGATTACCAAGAAAGAGTGGGTGATTGTTCCCTGCCCCAGGTTGGTGATTCTAGCCTTTGTCCAAGGGTAGGCCTCGCCCCTACCTGTAGCCCCTATGATCTTTGTGGTTGTCTTCTGGATTTGTCCTTGAGGTTGCTTCAATACTGAAAAAGTGGCTCCCGTGTCGACCAGGAAATCTATAGGTTTTCCTTCGACATTAAGGGTGACCATGGGCTCCTGGGAGCCAATAGGCAACGAGCCCTGGCCCCGTCAGTCTGAGGTTTGTAGCAGCACCGCTGGGCTGGCTTCCCGCCCCTTCAACTTAGGGCAGTCCTTTTTCCAGTGCCCCTTCTCCTTGCAAAATGCACACTGGTCCTTCTCGACTCTCGGACCCTTGCCTTTTTGGAATTGCCCTTTTTTTCCTTCTTCCTTCTTCTGGTTGGTCTGGGCGGCTATTAGGATTTTAGCCATTTCTTTTGCCCTTCCTATTTCTGGGTCATCCCGGTTCACAAACACTTTCTGGGCAATCTCTAACAATTTACTGATATTTTCTCCCTCAAACCCTTCTAGTTTCTGCAATTTTTTTCTAATATCAGGTGCCGCCTGAGCTACAAAGGCCACATTCAAAAGCCTCCTGTTTTCAGGGGCTTGTGGATCTAGTGGGGTATATACCCTATAAGCCTCTGTTAATCTCTCTAGGAAGCTTGCTGGCGATTCCTCCCTCCCTTGGATGACCTCACTCACCTTACTGAAATTAGTGGGTTTCCTGGCTGCGGCTCTTAAGCCCCTCAGCAGAGCCCGGCGATATTGGAGGAGCGCATCCCTCCCCCCGTCGTGTTGGGGTCCCAGTTCGGGGGCTGATCTGGCAGAATATCTTGTACTTCCCTCCTGCCCATTACCGTGTCACCCTCCTCCCCCATTACTGCCTTCGCAGCCTCCCTCATTATTCTATCCCTCTCTTCGGAGGTAAATAACGTCTGGAGGATTTGCTGGCAGTCATCCCATGTTGGCTGATGGGTCCTGAAGATGGTCTCTAAAAGAGAAATCAACCCTTGTGGCTTTTCAGAGAAGGGGGGGTTTTGCAATTTCCAATTGTAGAGGTCACTGGTGGAAAAGGGAACATACACTAGTCGGGGTGGTGCTCGGGCCGGGGCATCTGGGGGAGGGGGCACCTCACGGAGGGGAAGTATGGCAGCACCGCCGGGTGACTGTCCTGCTTGACTTCCCCCATACCGTACCCCGCCTCGGGTATGAGGCGGGCTCTGGATGACCTCCCCCCCGTTACCTTCCCCGCCGCTGGAGTCCGGCAGGGCCTGGTTATACGGGGGTGGGGCGGTGGGTGACACAAGTGGATCCTCGGGGACCTCTGGCAATACGGGCTGCCTCTTCTTCTGCTCCCCGAGGAGCGGGGCGCTCGAGACCGCCCTTCCGTCCTTGGCTTGAGCCCGGGTGGATGGCCGTGGCGCCGCCGCCACACAGAGGGCCCTCCGATTTCTCGGCCACTTCGACTGGCACTTTCCCACGTATGGTGGGCGTTCAGTGGCAATATCGATCCAGACGTCTATATAGATCATCTGGTCGGGATGGGGAACACTATACACCGCCCGCCGCACTGCGAACAGGATCGGCAGGTCGAAGGTCCCCTCCGTGGGCCAACCTATTCCAAAAGTGGGCCACTCTAGGTGACTGAGAGTTCGGAGGACCCCGGGGTCCGGGGCTGGTTCCCCATAGCCCCGGGCTCTTTCCTGGAAATCAGAGAAATTTGACAGTAAACAATTCAGGGGGGTGACGGGGGTGGACTTGGTCTGTCCCATCACGGTCACCCAGGCCTCAATGATCCCTGCAACAAGGAAACTGACGAACACACACAGACCACACAAATACACACGTCGGGCCCCTCTCCACTCAGTCCACTCGCTCACAAAGAGGCCGTGGCGGACTACCTCTTCGTCACACATTCACGTTCCGCTTGCGCAAGGTCGCCGCGCACTGAACAATGCAATTTGGGTGACCTAGTCACCCGGGGGCAAGCGCCCAACTCTCGAGAGCGTCCTCTCCTTGAGAGTCCCGCGGGTGGACTACCGGCGACGTCTCGCCTACCACCTCGCGGCTACAAAGAGTCTAGACCTTCCAAATTGTGCCGCGGCAAACTTACCGGAGCTCCGTCGCCTTCGGTTTTTGAGGAAACGGATCTCGCTGGGGCCTCCAAATGTTATATTCGATTAGCGAGTCAAGGAATCCTCAGAGACCGATGCCAGTTGATGGATCGATTTATTGGCCAACAGTTTTAACCTGCGCAGGGGCGAACTCCCGATTGTGCCCAAAGGCACAACAAGAGCTACCAAAGGGGAGTCGCGCCCGCCCCGCAGTTCGCTGCGTTTTTATGCACTCCTAGCAAGCAAAGCAACGCTACAGAAGCAAATGTGGCGGTTAGCAATTGGCTCATCTTTGGGCGAGCGATTAGATACCATTGGTGAGTTTAAAACTTTTCTTGGCGCGCTAGCTCGACTTTGGCGCCCTTTCCCTTGAGGCCCTGGCAACAGCAGTTTCTAATCTTAGCTTAGCAGCACATCCTGTTATCTTAGCTCAGCTGCAAATTCCGTTACATCCTGTTGTGCAAGTTGCCTGCCTCTGTAACTTTCTATTCCCCTTCTATCCGTCTTCCCCAATGGGCCCCCCTTTGCTGGTGGGCTCTATTTCACTCTCAACACCTGTCAAAGCTGATGCATGTGACATGTGCCCATCAGGACTGAAGGAAACAACATGTGCTTATCTAAATTAAGAAAAACATGTTTATGAGAAATTGTGCAAAAGCAACATGACTTTGCAACAAAAGAAACATAAAAGCAGAGGACTTCAGACCATGGATGCCGGAGCCAGAGAGTGAATCCCTGTGAGACATCCTGCACGTTCTGTCTGGGAGAGCAGCCATCCCTCTGTCTGCCTTGCAAGATGCTGACCATCCAGCCCAGTTGCCTCCCCAGGACCCAGACCTGATCTGGACTCTTGGGACTCAGGTTCGTTATCCCCCAATTCTCTTGTGTGATGTTATTGCTGATTGTTTTTTAGTGATTATAATTGTTACTAGGTTAGAATTATTGTTCTTAGGTTAGCATGAATTTGGAGCGAATGCATTAATGAAAGCTGAGAGAATAGTATAGTTTCCTGTGTTGGCTCATTATTTCTTGCTGCCAGTGTCACCTATAGGACTGGTGGTCTTACAGGCAGGCAACCAGCGCTTTCGGTTCTGAAAGCCCTGGTCAGATGACCTGAGCAGGAATAGAAAGCTGGCTTATAGGAAAGATTATATCGCGAAACGTGCCAACAATTACTATCCATACGATTAAAATACGAAGCCAAAACACTATTTAAACCAGCAAGGATTAACAAAGATTAAGGGACCCTATGCTGAACATAGTTATTTGTAGAAAAAGTCAGGGGGAAAAATCCTTGCATGTTATGACTCCATGGTGTTCACTACAAAGGAAACATGTCAATAAACCAGTCTATACGATTTCTCAAGAGTAAATCTATGTATTTTTTCTAATGTCTCATTCTCTGGCCAGAATTTATCACAAATCAGAAGTTAAACTTATTTTTCCGGTCTAGGAAACACTAAACCACTCCACCTAAATAAAGATATTTGGCAACTAATTTGTTACCACTTAGGGAAATATTAGAAAACATAAAAGATTTTCCTCCGCTTAGTTTCAAACTTGCTTGCTGCCTTGGGAGCCCACATATTTGTACTGAATTCATGCATGTAGTTTCTAGTATTATAGTTTCAGGTATGCATTTGATTTAATTTTTTATAATTAGGAAATAACTGTGTCTGGAAATGTGAATACCAAGATCTTTAAGTCAGGGCATCAATGAGCAAATTCTAAAGTTTCATAGCCATGGGAAAAGGACACTTGAGCGTTTTCTCTTCTTATGACTTAACAAAATGGCTTTATTTCTGCTTTGTAAATAGTTTTAAATAGGAATAGTGCTCTTCTATCAGTGTTGTGGTTGCTACTGTTTCTAACAGCATCTTAAAATTAGTTGTTTTCAAGTAGGCAACTCTATAAATGGTAGTTTATTTTCTATTTGTTCTCATTTTTTCTTTTTTATTTCTAATTTGCATTTTTTCACTAACATAGGCTTTTATAATACCTAATTAGCTGTCTAGAAAAGCAGGGAAGGGAAAAACATCTCTATTTATGGCTGGCACAAGTGTTCTTTCTGGAGATTAACTCTACATACAGTATGTAAACTAGGCACCCATCACGGATTATCTACCTACAGACAATTATAAGCCAAGACTTCAGACTTGCACTTCATTTATTCCACTTTTCTACTAAAAGGTTCTAATGGTGTAACAGCAATTTGCTTTTACTATCCTTTTCTTCTTCAGCACACACACACACACACACACACTTTTTTATAAGCACAACAAATTATGATCTATCCAAATATCATATCAGAGGAAAAATAGAAATTTTGTCAGGATACAGCCTAACAAACCTCTAATAAAATTTTCTTTCAGCAAGTTGACATAATTTGCAATTTACTGTGAAATGACACCTTTCTCACATAAACAGTTCTTTTTTTGTGAGATTGACTATTATTCACATACTAACCTTTACTATCCTTTAAACCCCTACACTTGTTATAATAGGGTGAGTCTTTTCATACAAATTACACCTTACTAATTATATTCATTCTAATAATTTCCATTTATGATTTCAACATCCCATTTACTAACATATTAGTTAAAAACAAACCTGATTTCACTCTTACTATGAGAGGAGTACAAATTTTACTTCAATATTATTTCTAGAGGTAGTTTTGGAAAGGTGTCTTAAAACATTGTTTTTCTCTGTGTCAGAATGAAAAAGGGGTATTTTAATATTACAGCTTTATGACACACTTTTTCTCTGCTAGTGTTCACATGACTGCCAACCTTAATTTTAACACAATTTTTAATAAACTTGGTGTATCCCTTATGCAGGGAAGAAGAAGGAGGATAAGGAAAAAAGTTACATTTGAGAACCAGTCACCTCTTTTTAGCTAAGTGGTGTTCCATCCATTACATTTCCTGTGTTTCTTACTTGTGCACAGGGATCTGTGTTGTTTTACTAATCAACAAACTGGTTCACAAATACACAGATGGAGGATGTATTTTTACTTCTTTTATTTCCTAATTTCAGGGGGATCATGTATTTTGTTATAATATGCTCATTTGCTTATTTTATGAGGATGCTGGATTCATGTATTGGCACTAGTATAATGATGAAACACTAGATATATGAGTCCAGAAACTTAAGTTATTTCCTAATAATTGGCCATAAAGAATCAGAATTTGAAAACATAGTTCACATAATAAAAATACAATGAGAGAAACATGTATTTTCAGATGGATGCACTTCAAATGTGGGTTCCAGATTTACCTTAGTTGTGAAATGCTATTCTGCTTTTCATAGGTGGAGAGCACATTCTGAAGAGGAAGTTACTACAATACTATCAACAGTCAAACATGCGATTCTGACGTACCAATCCTCTAGCATGCACCTGCATCGCACAATGCTTCTAAATGTATTGCCACACTGCATTCAGACACCAGAAACCACTGGCCTATATCATATTCAACTGAATCCAATTGCTGCTGGGTATTTGGTGGCTTGGTGTATTTGCACTTACTGGTCAGAGCAGATGCATACCTTCAGGGATAATTTTCAGTGTTTGGAACTCTGGCATTACAGCATGTCTACCTGGGTGAATTTTTCAGCATATGTATATTGACAACATATATAGCTAATGCTCTGAGATAAAAAAAACAAAAACTTAAATTAAATGAAAACATATTTTAAGAAGTGAAAGCAAAATGATAAAAGAAAAATTGATGTGACAGCACCAGAAACATTTTAAAAATGAGAATCTAAACCATGCATTGGGAATCTATGGCAAAAATATAATTATGTCCCATGGTACACTGCTCTGAGATTAGCATTCAAAATTTAGCTGCCTGTCTCCCCCAATCCCATGCTGCTGTCACCGCCATCACCTGGGGCAGCAGCAGATGCTGGGAAGTGAAGGCCTAGATAAACGGGGCCATCTCTTCCTTAACAGTTACCTCAAGGAGAACTGGCTCTGAAGCTCCATGCTCTCCTAATGGAATAAGTTCTGATTTTGTTTTATTTTTGAGAAAAGGACTCTGAAAAAGCTTCTCAAGGAAAAACAGTATAGATCAAATGATCCCCCAGAGTAAAGATAGCTCAAATTCAGTGGAAGCATTAGATGTGTGTAGTTCAACAGTTAGTATAAAGAAGTTATACTCAATCACTGATAAGGTAGTTCTCAAGAAAAAGCATCTTGAACAGAATATGGCAGAATAGGCACTGTGTCAAGTTTTATTCAAATGCCTCTTTTATACATGTTCAGGTTTAGTGTTTTCTTAGAATCAGCAACTCAATGAAAATACTGTGAGGATTTTTCTAACTGGAATAACTTGATTGCATGTTACATAGGAATACATGTTAATATGAGGAAATGCAAATTAAATTAGTTATAAATAACAAACCAAAAATGTATATAAACATTCAAGCGGTTATCTGAACAAATGTGATTTTTTTCTTAACCCATGTGATGACCTTCTAAATATGTAGGGTAAAAAAATCACAGTTAAATTTTATTTATATAAAATAAGTTTAAAAACCAACTAGCTACTGTTTGGGACCTTCTGGCATCAGCTGGGCCCACAGGCAAACTCAGGGGACCGAGAGGTACACAACAGAGGCCGGGGGAGGCCCCAGGGGTAGAAGCCGGGTAAAAGGGGGCACCCAGCCCAGAAGATGAAGCAGAGGAGGAGGAAGAAGAGCAGGAGGGGATGGCTGGGGCACTGTGTTAGGGGTGGCCCAGGGGGTGATGGGCAGAGAGGGGTGACTAGGGGAGCCATGCAGCTGAGGCTGAGTCCTTCATGGTAAATGAACCTATGTCTGTCCACCTCTTAAATCCTCTAGTTGCTCAGGTTATGACCTTCACCAAAGAGTTTACGTGTAGACTGGAAAATAGAAAAATGTTTGAAACCAGCAGAGGGGAAATAACTAATGGTAAAATCACATTTATCACGGATAAAACATGGAGAAAAGTGTAGCCTATGATATTATGAAAAGTTTTGTACAAGAGATGGTGCTTGATCTTCAGAGGAATTTCAGAGGATGGATAATGGAGAGCAGGAAGAGGATGATTCAGGTGAAGGGATGAGAAAATAAAATAATCATCACACAGGAGTGTGCATTTCACAAGAAAATAAAAAAAAACAGCTTTATATGTCAAAGGACATATGTGCAATTCCAAAAAATACAACGATAGCATTGGCAATATGGGTTAGCATTTACAAGAGAATGAAAACACCCTAAAAACAGGAGCACATTATGTAGCACACAATGGAGCAGTAATGCAGGTATTTGAACAGTCTATTGCATGTCTCAGAAAATTCTTGAAACCCTTGGGTGCTTGATTGGAAAGGTAATAGACAACATCTATGAACAGACAAAACTGGGATGAACCACAGGGCAAGTAGTATTCTAATCAATATTTCTAGAAAGACATATCTAGAGTTTTGGCTCCAGACAAAGACATGTCCAACAGAGCACAATAGGCCCTGGCATGATTCACTGTCTTAGCCATTCTGACCTTAATGAGACCCGGCTGCTTCATCTCATCAGACGTCTCCTAAATTACAGAAAGATTTCATGTATGTTTATTCAACTGCTATTTTATATTCACAGTATAAATCTTGCATTTTATAATTTTTCACTTGAAAAATGTATCTTCTTCCTATGTTTACTTTATCTCTCTTCCTTCTTCCTCTAATCTGTTATTGTTATTAACCAGTCATAAGAATGCATATGATAACATATCTGAAAGATCAAAGAATTCCTTCAGAAAGCCAGAAGAGGGAAAACCTTAAAGAAAAAAGATCCTTGTTAGTATCTAGGAAAGATATAATAAATACTCTTAAATGGCAAAAAGAATAGCCACAAATAAGGTAGATATTGACTCTCAGAAACCTTTCAAAGTTGATTCTGGTATCAAGAAGAAAAAATAATTAAAGAAAATTCCTGAAAATTTTCTCCAAAAACTGCATTTCTATTTTGGATGAAGACAATGCCACCTTTTCCCATTGAGTCATATATTTTAACACTGCTCCCTAACTCATTATTTTTTATTCTGTTTGCCTCTCACTGAGATCTTTATAACATGTGAGGATCAAGAAACTGATACAATGCTCCATTCCTTGAGGACACAGAACACACTCAATGTTCACTCTTCTGAATGTGAACAAAATGCTGTAACTGATGTAAAGAAACATGAAATTAAAAAGGTATCAGATACTATTGGTAATCATAAAAGAATTCACTACTCCTTACAAATTACTAATTTCAAAACCATTCATGAGGTTGTCGTGTCCATCAAGATATATACATGTATACATATAGATCTTTTGCTATGAGATATACACTATTTAAAGTACCATCAAATATGTCTGTTAAATACCGTGTTTATATAAAAATCCAAATATTTTTATATATTATTGAAGGTACCATTTTAAATAAAATAAATCCTGCCTGACATATATCCATCTAAAACATGGAAATCAGAAGATTTTCTCCTAGGGAATTTTTTAAACCAGTGATGTGACACTATCACTAAAACTGAAGTCTATACTTAAATAATCACCTCTTTATAATTTTAAATTATGAAAAACTGTATCTTGAAAAACTACACCTCACCGCCTATAGCTTTGTCTCTTCTCTTCTAGACATTTCCTTTTGTCCTGTTTTGATTCTACTGCCTTGCTGGGTCAAATGTGTCCATTTCCCTCATTTTAGTTACCTGCCTCTATATCTTATTTGTTATCTAGCAGCTATTTTCAACGTATGAATTAATTAGTAAACCTTGTAACTTTGGAGTCTTGAAATGGTTAATGCAGCTTCCACAAGAACCTAATTTATATGCAGTGAGAAACCTATGCTCTGGCATGCAATAGTTAGTAAAAAGCTGTTTGGTTTACAAGAACAAATTTAAAATTCTAGCAACTTCACACTGTGAATTTCAGACCCAAGACTATTTAAATATGCTACTATTCTTCACTGTAGAGAGGATGTTTTCCTTATGCTTTTATTACCTGTGTAAGCTAACCACATCTCTGATAACAACACTAATTTTGATGACACGGATGAATACATCTAAAATTCAAGTCATCCTCCTAGCAAAGTGGTAATCCTACAAGGAAAGGCAATGAAAACATGCGTATTAAGTCAAACTCTGTGTAAGATGCAAGCAAGATACTCTTATTAGTGTTTTTCTCTCATGCCTGCTATCTGATTTCTATTGGGATGTATATCTATTTACCAGTTTAAATCCTCTTGTTTATCATGTTTCTAGAACTCATTTTGTTTTCAATTGTTAGAGACAAATAAATAGAATTAGGTATCATTTTTGACATTCTCAGAAAACAGAGTTAATTCAGATGTAACTAATCCTTTCCTGGTTATATTTAATAATCAACACTTGTCAAAAAGATTTGGGAATCACAGAAGATGCATTTTACAAACAATTTTTAACATTTTACATTTTAATGACATTCTAACCTCCAAAAGCTACTCATTAAATTTATAGAACTCCACTCTAGAAATATATCTAAAATTTAGATTAAGTTACCTACATTAGGTGAATATTGTTCCATCTAATATATAAATAAATATATATATTTAAATAAGTCAATACATATATATTTAAAGAAAGAAGTAATAAAAAGACATTTTCTTTTAAGTGTTAAAGGGGTCTGAAATATATATATATATATATATATATATATATATATATATATATATATATATATATATCTGAAACTATACCATTCCATAAATGATTCCTATAAAAATTACTTATGCTACAATTAAAAATAAACCAAAGCTAAATGCCCTCAATGTGTATGCATACAACACACACATTTTGGCCAAAAATGCCTCTTGTGAAAAGAAGTTTTCCTGATAGAACTATTAAAATTGATATTGTTCCAAAGATAACTTTAGAATAAAATACAGGCACTTCAAACCTGAATGATTTGTCCCTGATTTTACTAAAACAACACCTACCACCAAGCTGCTAATACCACCACTATTATTACTAGTATAAATATAGATAGTTTTAAAACATATCAAGAGTAGGAAAGGAAAGATAACTGACATTTTATATAAAGCCTGTTCTGGAAATTACTTCTCTTAAACCATTATGCTATTACTTTTGGTGTGCTGTAAGTTTATTGAAAGCTGATGTCTTTTATTCTGTGTGATTGGGTCATCCTAGGAATGAAAATTTAAACAAAATCAATACACTCAATATCCATGTTCTAGAGTAAATACACAGAAGTGTTTCTTGTAATGGGTTTTACTGGCAATGACAAACCATTTTTCTAGTAACAGCTTTAATAATTTGTAATCATTAAAACACATGGACGCAATGAAGAAATTGGGAGAAGAGGTCAGGAAACTCACATATGGAAAGATAGGAGATTGGCCCTCTGGATCACCCTGCTGTGTAATCAAACCAAGCGTCAAAAAGCTATGGGGCAAGGCCGTCCTTCAATCAGAGCAAGTATAGAAATATGTTTTTAAAGGATATGAAAACCTATGCATACATAATGTAGCATGAAGATCAAAAGGTGTCTACAGATGTATTTTAAATACTTTCTTACCTTAGAGATTACTTTCTGTGATTTAATTGATAACCAACCACTCCCAAAGCAATAAGCAAACAATAAAAATGAAGTGAGTAATAATAACAAGGAAATAAATGTAAATATAGAAGAACATTTCATTTTCAGACTTATAATCTAAATTGAATCTGGAGGAAATTCACTATGACATCACAGGGAGAATTCACTGAGACAGTCTTTTTTAACTCAGGCATGTTATGTTTGAGTACTTTCATTTAAAAATCTGTATGCTCGATCTCATCAAGAAGTGGTACTTCGTGCTGCCAAACTTATTTTCAGTAGCTGCTTAACAATTTCCACGGTTATTACTGAAAAAGGTTGAAATCTGAACTATTCAGTTTGATGTTCAAAGTCCTCTGTAATTTGGTCCAAATAAATTCTTCAGGCAATTCTATCTTATAAGAAAAAATAAATAAACTTAAATTCTAGCAAGTCAAATTCATATACTTTCTTTTGTGGCAAATCTCTTTGTAACCTTTAGGGAATGGCAGCGATTTTCTGATTGAACCCTAACATTCCTGTAGAATATTATAGCACTTAAGTCAGCTGGAGAATGTGAAACCTGGTACTGGAAACATAATTGGGATCAAAAGTGTCTGCCCAAAGGAGAAAACAATTTATGTTTGAGAAAGTGTCACTCTAACCTTAAGTTACATAAATTATTTTAATTTTTCAGGTTCAGATGAGTGTAGGCTTTGATCGAAAATTATCTAGTATTAAAATCCAAGGCATACCTAGAAATAGAAGTTAACTATTTGATTTTCCAAGTATCTAAGAAATATTTAATGCTTTTCATTGAATGTATAAATATACAAAATCACAAAAGACAATTATCTAGCTAATTACAATTGTAAATATAGTCATTTGGTGAACATTATTGCAAAATGAAAATCATTGTTAATTTACAACTACTTAGATTATAGGTATTTCCTATTTATTGGGTATGGCTGTTTTATTATTAAAAACATACATACCTGCAGACAATTTTATATAAAATTATAAATATAAGTGATATATTGTAAGATCAAGCATTTATTTAAAAAGTACATAGTAACATATTTAACTCATTGACCTATTTATTACCATAAGTATAAGGGTTGTATTTATAAGAAGCATTTGCTTGGAAGATGATAGTGATTTAAACAAAAAAAGATATTATACTGATTATTTTATAATATACAAATAAAATTATTATATTATATAATGATTCCAGTATAATACTAATCAAAGATTATACAAAAGTAGAGAAAGATTACATTGAGTAAGTTCTGAGAATTGAGTTCTAAATTCAGGAGTTTTATTATAGCATATATATTAATAAAAATATTTCTAAGCTTTACTATCTTGCTACTTTGAATAAAATATAAGTTTTGAAATGAAAACTTCCAATATGTCATATAACTATGAACAAAGAAATACAACTAAAAACCAAGCGTACATATCTTTATGTACATACTCTTTGTACACATGATAAAAACACATATTCCTATACTAGATAGAAATGAATGGAAGGAGCCTTGCTAAAGGCAGAATTCTTCTAGAACAATTCAGTAGATATAAAAATAAAGGCCTAAACCACCACCAACAGCTTCTGGTTTCCCAATGCTCAGTCACAGCTTGCAGATAGCTTATACATGCACCAGGGAGCATACAGAGAAAATGGACATCAGATCAAGAGAGATTTTCAGGAACACATAAAATAATGTAACAAAATTTATACTCTAAAAGGTAAAATGCTTTATAGGTATAAATGTTATCCATGAAATTAATTTCTACAGATTTATAAAATAACACTTTTTCCCAACTGATTATAATTTAATGAAGGTGAACTCACAAGTATTTCAGGGTGACAGGAATATTTTTTATGTGTGTGTGGCATATGCATATTAAACTTTCCACCTCACCTCCCAAAATCATTAACAAGTATAACTGTCCTAACTCTACCATTATTTAAGGCTTTTGCTTGTATTTTTCTCTTAATTTTCATTCATTTCCATACATCAAATAACTCAAACTCTTCTCTTTACTCTGACATGAGTAAAGCAAGAGGAATAATTGTAGCAGTGATTGCTAGATTGCTGTACCATAGATGCACATTTTTTAAGTGCAACAACCTGATATCCCAGTTTTCTCCACAGGCTTCTTTCTCTTACATAGAGATTAAACTACTCAGAAACAAAACAAAATAAAACGAAATCTCTAAAGCTTTCAAATGACTCAAAGACTTGGACTATATCATTTCCAGATGTAGAAAAATATGTGGTTAGATAACATTTCACCTGAGACAGATACTCATTTCTGCCTTTCACTTAATCCATCCAGTTATTTCAAATTTCAGTGTGTTTTCCCAGTGTATCTGAGTCACATTAAAAGCACAACAAGCAAAATACATTGGCAAAATCTACAGAATTTGGGGATTTTAATATTGAGCTTCACTATCACAATTCATATGAATTTTGTTCTGCCCTGATCTTAGAAATCTTTATTAAAGTGGTATACTGTATAAAGATTTTACAAAGTAATGTGTAAAGAAGTTTTTAATATGGTTCCACAAAACACTTGTCTAATATGGAGGATAATTGCCTGTCCAAAAGAAAAGAAGAATTTGGGGACCCAGTTTCTCAGGTGAAACACAGTTCTTGAGGCCATAACAGTGAGGCAGGTTGTTTTACACCCACAACTAATAAATAAATAAATAAACCCCCCTTCTTATGCCAGTCCACTTTCCATTTCATCAATTTTTTTCCTTAGCATTTCCTACACTATTGCCAAAGTGAAATTGCTATGAATGGTAGATTTTTATATTAAATAATTGAGAATTGGATCACTTAAAATCTTTTAAGAATAACAAATATGAAAAACCTTGATATAAATTAATATTTAGATTCTGTATTCAACCCCTAATTCTACATCGTTTTTCCTGAAATACTAATAATACCAAAGCAGATATAATAGAATAAATTATTTATTTGCTATGATATTTTCCTTTAAAAGATAGTCCACAAGTCTAAATGGCTATCTATAGAGAGCTCCTTTGTGTATATAGTCTTATGAGTGCCATCATCTAACAAGTAAAATACAGATCACAGAGAAGAAAGCTAACACATCAAGAAATTGCTCACCTGGAGGAAGCAGATCAACAGACTGAAGTCTACTTGTGATGGTGTGTAAGGTGAGGATAGCAAAGGAAAGCAAAGTCGGGAATGCTTGAAAAATAAAATATTTTTTGGTTAACAAATAGAAAAACCAAGTAAGAAAAAAGGGCCAATTGAATCATGAATCCTTTATTGTTTTTAATTTTTCTATTAAAGTACTTTAGATTGACTAATTCCTAAAATATAAGGTCATTCAGTATTTCCCCATATATATAAGACTTAGCCTTATTCAAAGAAAATTACTGTTTTGGAGTATTTCAGTTCAAATGAGATAGAAACAGTACCAAGTAACTACATCAATGCTTAGATCAATTGGAAAAATGTTCTTGTGATGGTGATAGATTCATTTATCCTAAATAAAATAAGAAAATTTCCTGCAATAGTGGATAGATGTAAACAAATAGGCCATCAAATATAAAGTTGCAAACTATCTATTTTTTAGTATCCCTAAAAAGCAAAGCTTTAATTTTAAAAATTATATTACTTCTTAACAAGAGTTACACAAATGTATATTGTCTGGAACTTGAAACAACAGGTTACTTGTAATTTAGTTCCTTATTCAATCATCTAGAAACCTTCAATTTTTAAAAGAGCTTTGATTTTAGTAATGAGAAATATATATATTTCTGTAATAATATCTATTCTTTATGTAATATGAAATTAAAGAAAATTTTTGTTTTGCTTTTTATGGATATTCAACTTAGGTGTATTATGGATGTGTAAAACTGATTAATTTCTTAGAATTAAAAATACAATTTGTTTATTAATGTTATGGAGATGTGCAGTGCATATATGAAACCAATTGCTGCCTAAAAATACTGCAAAAAAAAAAAAAAAAAAGCCTGTCGGTGAGCAAAGTAGCTTTTATTTTAAATGGTCTCACTTTCTTATTTTCAACCTTTATTTACCATCTGTTGTTTGCCACTCCTTTGGAATGTAATTATGTAGGATTCCCATGTAGAACAGGTTGAATAGTTAATAACAGGCAGCTCAAACTCTTTTTTGGTGTTATTGGCATACAGATGTTTCTTTCATTCCCCTCCACCCCTCCTAGCTTGCTGTTTAATTTGTGTATGTTCCTCTCTTATTCTTAAAGTATATTCCCACAACAGATGCAAACACCTGAAAATAAGTCTGCCTCATGCACATGTTTATATGTTGCCTACTGTGAAATTTAAGATAGTAAAGAGAGTAGAGACTACACAAAATATTGTTTAGGGGGTGGTAAATAACTAATATTTAAGTAACCTTTTTACCGTGCTCAATTTAAAATTGGAAGAAACAATATAGTTCTTGCCAAAGACATGAAGATTAGTTTATTTTCTACAACCTACATTTATTTTTTTTGTGCCAGACTCCTTTGATTTTGTTTTGTTTGTTTGTTTTGGCATTTGACACAATTCTCTTAAATTTTCAGTCCTACCAGAAATTGAAAAATTTTTATCCACTCATCATTTTGCCATATAAAAGGCACTTTACAGTCTTTTGATAATAATCCAAGCTCAGTAATCAACATCCAAATATTTTAGATATATTCAAAATATTATATTTTTAAATAAGATAATCAGAGTCACATAAGGTACAGAACTTCTTTATTCAGAAAAATATATCCCATCCAAATTGGATAATAAAACGGTATAGGCTGTGCATTGGGTTGGATATTATCTCTCCCAATAGTCGTGAGGCCCTATAACAAAATAATATGATCTTATTTGAAAATAGGGTCTTTGCAGCTGTAATTATTTAAGATAAGGTCATACTGGATTAAAGTGGGCCCTGACCCAAAATCTGGTGTGCTTATAAAAAGAGTAAACTGAGACAAAGGGATATTCATTCACATGGGGAGAACACCACATGAGGACGGAAGCAGAGATTGGAGTGGTGTTGTTTCTAGGGTTGCTGGCTAGAGATAAGGGAGAATCATCTTCTGGAGCCATCATGGAGCATGGTCCTGCTGATATCTTGATTTTGTACTTCTGGTCTTCAGAACTGGGAGAGAATAAATTCTTCTTCTTTTAAGCTGCCCAGTTTATGGCTTTTAGGTCTCGCAGTTGTAGGAAACCAATACTGATTTTGGTACTGGGAAGTGAGGCATTACGGCAACAAATACCTAAAAAAGTGGCCATGACTTTGGAATCGGGTAATGAGAATAAGCTGGGAAAGTTTTGAGATGCATGATTTTTAAAAGTCTAGATTGCCTTGAGGAGACTATTAAGAAAAATATGGACATTAAAGGTGATTCAGCTGCTATCTCAGAAAGAATAATAGCTGTAGAGAAAAGCATCTGTCATCTTAGAGAACACATTTATGGCTACATCACCACGAACAGAATGTAGATAGAAATATGAACGTTAAAGGTGCTTCTTGTGAGGTCTCAGTCAGAAATGTTAATGGAAACTGCAAGACAATCCTTGTTATAAAGTGGCAGGAAACTTGGCCAAATTGTTGAATGAGAAGAGAACTTATCAGCATTGAACTTGAATATTTAGCTGAAGAGATTTCTAAGCACAGAGTGGTATGTGTGGTTGTGTTTCTCTTTGTTGGTTACAGTAAAACATGAGAGAAAAGAGATTGAGGAATGAACTTTTAAGCAAAAAGGAACTAGCACTTGATTTGGAAAAATTTTTGTCTATCCAATAAGCATGCTCTGGAAACAAGGACAAAGGCGTGGCTGGACAGACATTTGCTATAATGAATAGGCAAGCAACTTAGGGGTCCAATAAACCATCTCAAGAGACGTCACAATTAGTGAAAGAGTTATCAAGAAAAGGATCTGTGGAGGATACTCTTGTCTAATGGTGTGGATTCCCTCCAAGTTACTAAGAATTTTTACTAGTGGAAACACTGCTAACATGGACTTAGAGGGACAGATGGAATGAAATGAAAGTAAGATGACTCCAAGACTACTGATACAGGAACCAGGAAAGGCAAATTAGTGTCCCTGAGGGTCCAGTGAGCTTAAAGGCATCTGGGCATTAAGACAAGGAATTACTCTCAGGCCTTGAAACTTAATGAAATTTGCCCTCCTGCATTTCCAACTTCCTTTAGACAAGTAACGCCTTTATTTCTTCCATTTTCTCCCTTTCAGAATGAGAATTATCTATCCTACATCTGTCCTACCATTGTATTTTGGAAGCAAGTAACTAACTTGCTTTCTAGTTTGCTAGGTCTGTGGAAGAAGTGGAATGTTGCCCCAGGAGGGACCCATACCCAGGGTTTCACTCACACCTTATGTTTAGGTGGTGAAATTTAGAACTTTTTGAGTTAGTATTTAGATGAGTTTTTGGGACTTATGAATTCATTCTGCAAAGAGTTAAGACATTTCAACGATGTTGGGAGCGGGTGAATGGATTTCATAAAAGGAATGGTTGTGAATTTGGGGGTCTGGAGGGTAGACTGGGTTGAATAATATTCCCTCAAAATTCATGGGCATCTAGAAAATCAGAACATGATCCCATTTGCAGATATAATTACATAAGATGAAGTCACTTCAGTTAATATTTGGGTGTGTCTTAATTCAATGACTGCTGTCCTTGTAAGAAGGGAAACAAGACACAGAGAAAGACATGCAAGAAGAACATCTTGTGACAACAGTGTCTGGGATTACCAGCAACCACCAGAAGTTAGGAAGAGTCAGGGAAGGACCCACTATTAGAGCTGTGGGAGAGCATGGCCCTGCTGATACCTTGAATTTGGACTTCTAGTTTCCATAACTCTGAGGAAATAAATTTGTGTTATTTTAAGCCACCCACTTAGTAGTATTTTGTTACAGCAGTGCTAGGAATCTAATACAAATTGTCAAAAAAAAAAAAAAAAAAACACAAGAAAACCCTTCAAAACATAAAATACCAAGATAGCAAAGCATTACTGTCATGAATGAAAATGGGACAAATTTAAAAATAGATTCTAGGAAAAAATATGACTAAATTAATATGATTTATTCTATATTATGATTTATAATTTATGCTGCTACTAAGCATAAAACTCAACTAAAATCACTCAGCAAAAGTGTGTGTATATATGTAAGATTGTTCTCTAAATCTTACCAAATGCTTAGAAATAGAGTATTTTCTTAAAATCTTTGAAAATTAATAGCTTTTTTGCCTGTTTTTAAGATGGTTGGCTTCTCTTTTCAGTTTGTATTACTTTTGATTTTTTTGTCTATTGATCAAATTTTAAATACCATTTGCATAGCAACCTTGCTTAAAATTTTCATATACACTAGTGACCTATTTAACAAAATGTGTGATTGTATGTATGTGCACATATGTGCATGAATATTGGATTAATAATAGAATAGTCCCTTGTAAGGAGAAAACATATCTCCATATTTGTAAACATGGCTCAAATATATGCATGTTTTTAGCCAGAGACTTACTATGGGTAGTATTGATGGATGATAGAAATACAGATACTCTGCATGACCTCAAGGCATATGTTTAATGTTAATACATTTTCCACTTCTGAGGTAAATGCACAAACAATAAAATATTCAATTTTCATTTACTTACTGGAAGACATTTGACTACATTTTTCATTTAAATAAGAAATAAGGCTGAAATATATTTTCCTTAAGAAATATGATACTAAATTTAACCAAAATATATTGTACATAGGCAATAGTTACATGCATGATTACAAAAGGTATTTCTTTTTATATTAAGTTAGAACACACACACATGCACACACATTGTGTTTGTCTTTGGCTTTATGTGCCAATATATTAATATTAAATCATATTATTTTCTGTAAGACACTTGTTTCCTTGGGCTGTTATAACAAACTACCATAGACTGGGTGCTTATAAATAACAGAAATTTATTTTTCACCATTCCGAAGGCTGAGAAAATGTCCAGTATCAAGACACCTGAGGATTCAGTGTCTGAAGAGGACCCACTTCCTGGTTCATAGAAGGCTGTGTCTTTACGTGGTGAAAAGGGGCCACTTTTATAAGGGCACTAATCCCATTCATTAGGTTTCTACTCTCATGATGTAATCACCTTCAAAAAGCCCCATCTCCTAATACCATCACACTGGGAATTACATTTCAACATATGAATTTTGGGAAGATACACTGATTCTGTTAATAAAATACTCACCTTAATTAAAAACAGTTAATAAAAATGCTCTACTTAATGAAAGAAAATAAATGATGTGGGTGGGAAGAAGAGTATAGGTCAAATTGCTCTAAAAATAAATTGAGTCAAATCTTACAACTGGCCTGTGAAATATATATATATATATATATATATATATATATATATATATATACACACACACACACACATGTGTGTGACATATATATGACATATATAAATAATATATGTTATTTATTGATTCCTTACATGCCCTTTGCAAGTGCAAAACCTAAGAATCAATCCACTCAAGTTATATAATATCTCTTAAAGTCATTGAATCTAACAGTGTGTAAAAACTGACAATATCTTATACACAAATGCAAGAAAATATATCTTATTATTTTGTTTTATTGTTCACAGTAGACTCCTTTCAGTTTCTTTAAATGAAAACAAATCAATCCATGCTTTAATGTAGCATAGCAAATAACCCCATGTTACTTTATTTCAAATAGTATCTTCCGAGTACCATATCAGGTTTCCATGGGTCCTAGGTAGGAATTTGAGTCACTGAGCCAGGCTTTGCAATAAGGAACAGCTATTAATTTTTTCTTGATATTTAGCTCTCAATCATTATCTGACCTGCCCCAAAATAATGCAAAGTTAGATTCTAAAAACTGATTTATATTATCAGAACTCTAATCAAAGGGGAAAATGTTCAATACACATTGGATTTTATACAGAATTTCTGCTGATTACTAGACTGCTTTAATGAGAAGATTTTGTAATCTGTAATGCTTACCAAAAAGTCATGAAGGCATAATAAGCCATGTAATCATCATTATCCTTGACGATGGCTACAGAGAAGAGGGAAATCATTTAACCATATTACTTTGATGTCAAAGTTGGCTAAAGGACAGGCACAGGCTGGGTTGTGATTAAACTTCTAGAGATTACAAAACTGTATAGTTAAATTCTCATTCATTTTAGTCACCTCTCTTCGTTGACAGGTATCTAAGAATATTAAACCATCAAACTAATTCAGAAATAAATCTTATCTGAAACATTTTCTGTGAACTTCCCTAACTCAATAACCATAACAATGACGGTAAAAAGAAAAAGATAAGTCAAGATTCTTATGACAGAGAGCAAACATCACTGGTAGTTTATGCTATTAAAAGTATCAAATATATATATACCCATTTGTTATTGTGGAATATATAAATACCAATGTGTGTGTGTGTGTCTATATATATATATATATATATATATATATATATATATATATATACACATATATATTCTACAATAACAAAAGAGTTATATTCTGTAAGTTTGTTCATTATTCTGACTTTGGAAATTCAAAATGTATTTTATTACATTAAAAAGTCATAGTAAAATAGATTTTTAGTTTCATTTACAAAAACTTTCTAAATTCAAAGGGTGGCTGGCTACAGTACTAAGAATACTAACTCTGGCTTTAATTTGAAGTGCAACCAACAGGGAACAACAAAAGAGTGGAAGTGGAGGAGGAACCAAGCTAGTTTCCTCCTTTCCAGACACAGAAATATTTTATCAATATATATGAAATAAAGGTTTGTTTTAATCCATTCTCCTTTGAGCTCCCTTCTTTATATTTCCTGCACTTCACACTCTTTTTCCCATCCCTCAATACACCATTTTGGTGTATTTCCTCCCCACATAAGTCAATATGCTCCCAAATAACCTAAAGACTTCTCCTTCCTCAAGAAAACCTAATTTTGTGCCAAGCAGTTCATATATGGTATATGTTATGCATATAAGCATGAAAGCAAGATGATTAAATTATACCCAAACTCATGTGACCTAATAAACCTATAATTTCCTCAAAATTTAGAGGAAAATAAGTCACCTTTTTTGAACTGTTTAATACACTTCTAGTCCAAAGAGTCCATATCTTTAAAAAATGGAAATATTTACAAAATGACTCAAGTGTCTTATTTGTGAAATTTTAATAAAAGTAAACTGGTGATATAAAAACACAATTAAGGAAAAGCAAACAAATACACATGTGCACCTGCACACACACATTCATACACACTTCTGTGAAGAAACAGAAAGGCCAGTGTCACATGGGAGTCTGCCAGCATCCCTCATTCTGCTTGCTTCTAGTGGCTCTTTCCTTTTCCTACCTTTGAAGATACAGTCCTCAGCAGGGGTTCAAAATGTGTCAAAGACAATGAGGAAGGGAGAGTGTTCATCTGTGCATGTGGGTCATTTATAATCAGACACTGTCTCTCGTGCTACATGCAGCTGCATATTACATTGTCAGAGAGCATACTGGCAGCAATGAGAGAGCAATCTTCCATTTTTTTACTTTAGCTCCCTTCTCTGTTTGGGCAGTTGAAAATTTCAATCTCTAAAACTGGATTCCTACAAATATCAGTAATGTTGGGCAGTTAGAATATTGGAGAAATGCAGAGATTGAGTTCAGAGAACCCCTTAGCTGACTCTAAAACTTCACTACATGTATTCTAGGTTAAATTGTTTAATTTCTATATCTTTCACTGACTCATTTTTAAAATGAGGATGTCCTAATAGGGCTGTTGTGGGGGTTAAATGAGCACATACATGTAAAGCATTTAGAACAGTTCATGAAAACCACTCAGTGAATGCTACCATTAGGTTATAATGCTAGGGCAGAAATGGTAAGTCAAGGAAGTACAATACAATCTGGACACAAACTCAGTTTGTATACATAGCCCCTTGCAAGTGAAGGCCATTATTTTGGGACTCTATATTTTAGTATCATAGACTAAAGCACAGTTATTGCTCTGGTTCTCTTTAATAAGCTCAATATAACGTTTCTCACCTCACACTTAAGAAAAGTAACACACATAATTTTGGGGGGTGGTATTAACTTGGGGGTGGTATTAATTTACAGTTTAGATTAAAAGGTCATGAGTATATTATTCTTTTGCTCTACAGCATTTTTATAATAAGTGGAATTAGAATTCCAGAGCTGTTTATAATGTATCTCTATGTTCCTCTTTCAGGAAAATGTGTTCAAGATACACAAGACCAAAAATAGACAAGACATATTTTTCAGAGGAATAAAATTACTAAATGGAAAATAATTTAAACCATTATTTCTCTGTTAAAACAAATATTATTATAAAACAGAAAGGAAAATTATGGTTATTTCTGGCAATTGTTAGAAGACTCAAAATGATAGAGAGATCCGATTAAGATCACTGGGGAGAAGAAGGAGGGGCTATAGGAGGAGTTTGCTGAGGCAATGGAAAGCATTCTAGGATGGGATTGTCTGAGAAGTTGATACCTCCAGAGCCAATGGAAATAAAAAGAGGGCTGGTGCTTTGGTTCAGGAGCTTTTCTGGCTCCTGAGCTGGCTCTCTCTCAGGTTCTGGCTCAGGCTCTCCCTTGGCCTCTGGTTTGGGATTGAGCATGGGCTTTCAGGCTCTTCTTCGTCCAGAATGTCTGCATAATGGTACTGCAGCTGACTGCATTTCCCAATGTGCGGTATTGTGTATGGGGAGGAACTCTGGGCATAGCCTGAGATCAGGCTGGCCTGGCAGAGGGTGGCAGGTTTATTCATTAAGTGTTCTAGAGGGAACAGGCTCTGAGGCAGAAGCCTGCCATTCTTCCAGAATTGCGTAACTTGTGTATTATGTTGTTTTAGTTTGTAAAGTAACCCTATAGGAAATAAGATAATTAAAAACTAATAGGAGTATGATAGAAGTCAGGTGTTAGAGTTTAGGCTTAATTGATAGGCTTAAGTAACTAAAGCTGTGACTTGATAGGTTTAAGTAACTGCTTTTGAATAGACTCCTTTCCTTTATCACCAAACCTTGCCTCTGGAATTTTGCCTAGATGATGGTGGTGGGCAGTCAGACCCCAATTGCTGTTGGGTAACAATAAGTATGCATTTACTATCCTCTGCCAGTAGGGATCCTTTAGTGGAAAAACAGAAATAACAGAAAGGTAGGGGGATTTGACTTGGGAAAAAGATTAGGATTAGAATGCATTCCCATGTCTACCATATAAATTCTTTTGACACCCTCCACTTCTACAACGTATGCAACAAAAACCCCAGAGGCAAGAATATAAGTAATAGTGTGACAAGGTAACATGATAAAATAAAAAGTGATGCTAGCTTTTGTCTTAATGTTTTTATAAACTAAATCCAGTTTTTAACATTTTTCCCATCAGATTTTAATACTAGAAGAGAATAATGAAAATGTTTTCTTTTTTTAAGATTGGCCTTCTATTCATAATTTACATACAGTTTGCTGACAAAGAAATGGTGACACAAAGAAGTACATCTTATTTAACTCTTAATTGAACATTGTGGAGAGAACACTCGTTTCAGAATTGCTTGGCCTGAACTTTTCTTAGAGGTTCAGGTTTCCATGTGTATGACTCACTGCTCACATAGAGAATAATAGTAACATTAATCAATTTATTTTATACTGTTCTAAAAGTATTTGTACAATAGCTACATAACTCCAAACAAAATAAAGAAAATATTCACACAGATATTCAGGTCATATCTTAAATCAAATAAATCTATCTAAGCTTTTTAACATGCAACTACTGTTTATACACATACACAATTTTTGTGTAGTTTGATTCCCAAAAGAGATATAATTATGTGTGATAACTTATATTTTAGGGATGAGAGAAAGTTTAAAGATCATGCAATACAAAGTCATTATCTTCCAGGTAAGATAATTGAGGTCCAGAATAGTGGCAAAGCAAAAACTATTTTCCTTATCTAGATACAATTCTTTTCCCACACTATATGTATATACATATATTTTTATGTTGTTTTATATATTTACTGATAGCAAGATGGCCACATAATGTATTGTCTAAACAGGGTATTTCTGATAGAGGCCACTATTAATAGTTAAGCCTGGACAACAGGTTTAGGCAGCTAGGAAAGAACAACAGATTAAAAATAAAAGAAGGATGAAAGACATTATGTCCAGAATGAATATACAAGTATGCAAAGGGACAGTGTGAATTAATCATACAAAACAGAATGGAGCAAACAATGTGCAAATTTAATAAAGGGATTCTGGTGGTGTTCACTTGAGTAATCAAAGAATGACAGATCAATAATTAAAATTAGATAGCTAAGAGAATAGTTTGTTTAAATTTCAGAAAATTAATAGAAAGGAATTTCGCCCATTTTTTAATACGGGAATAAAAGAATAAGGGATATGAATCATTTCTCTCTCTCCACTCACATACTTTAAAAACACAAACCAAGGAAACATAACTAAATATAAATCTTCTAATACCTCTTTTGACACAACATTAATGCCTACAAGGGAATGCACACATTATAATAATGCAGGCCAAAACCATTCAGATTTACCATGCTAGTAATTATCTAGGACTCTAAAAGATCCCAGCAAAAGTTAATCTAATAAATCTGCCATTATCTCTAATATTTCAAATCTGTGCCTTGAGCTAAACAGTTGTCAAAATGGAGCTCTGTTTACATAGAAATGAATGTGAGTGGGAGAAAAAAGATGTTAAGGCTTTCCCAATTTTTTTCCCCTTCAATTGTTGACATAAATAATTAACTGGTATTTACTGATTTTCCACATGAAATGGTTAGCTGGTACTTTTTTATTTTGCATCAAGGTGCAAAGATCACTTTTTTATCATAAATTTACACTACGTACTGTGAATGTGAAGGTGACCACTCATTTGAGTTCTTTAGCTCTAAAAGCCAGCTTCAGCAGTGTTCAAGGCCATTTAGCAGGGCAACGTTTCTGATTATTTTGTCCCTATGACCTGAATAAAAGCTGAATCAGATTCCAACATAAAAATATGTTGGAATATTTTTTGAAAGGGTCACATTATTCAATGATTTCTGTAAAAAATTAAGTATGTTTATTTTACTAGATAATTATCCAAATTAGTAATTTAAATTGTGAAAAAATGCAGTATGTTACTTTTTGGCACTTTTAGTCACATGAGCAGGAAAAATTGCCTGAATTATACTATCAGCCTATGTTTCTCAAGAAGATTAGAAAATGCAGTGTGATCTTTATAAACTACTAAAAACCACTATCTGAGCCCTAATTTTCCTTCAGAATTGTATATATGCTCTGCAGCCTCAATTTCTCTATCAGATCAACAAGAGTTTCTTCCCATGAGTATCCCCAGTAATGGTACTTAAAATAGGATTTTATGTTACTTAAAAAAAAAAAACCCAAAAAATAACAAAAAAAAAAAAACACTAAATAAAACAAATACCTCCTCTTTCTTTATTCCTCTATATATTCCATATTTATATATATAGAAATGCAATCAATTCAAAACATTTTATAGGTCTATGACACTGCAAAATACACTAGGCCAAGGTAAAATTTTAATTGATGTAATCTCTTTGTACTCTGTTACACAAAAATATACATTTTACTACTTTATCAAGATATGGATATTCACTGTTATTTTCTTCAGATGTTCCATTGGTATGGCTTGGTTATCCATAGAAAACACTGAAGAGTATCTGAGATATTAAAATATGTTTTAACATTATTAAGAAAAATGAAAATCTGAAGGATTATGATCCATTTAATTTCATATAGTAAAAACAATATAAATTAATTTAATGTGAAGCTTATTACACTTGTGGTTTGGTTTGGTTCTGTTCTGTTTCTGCCTCCTTTCAAACTTTCTTTGTGGCCTTAAAAAAATCAGGTTTGTTTTGAGCTGTAGGTTGAGGGTGCTAAACATATAAACACTGTGTTTTGTGTTATTGCTAGTATTCTATGATCTTTAAAATAAGAGGTTATTGTTGGTGGGAAAGCAGACTGGTGTAGCCACTGTGGAAAACAGTATGAAATTTCCTCAAAAAACTAAAATTGGCCCTGCCCTTTGACCCAGCAATCCCATTACTGGGATTATACCCTAAGAATCCTGAAACTCCAATAAAAAAGAACCTATATACTCCAACATTCATACAGCATTATTTACAATAGCCAAGTGCTGTAAACAGCCTAAGTGCCCATCAGTAAAGGAGTGGATCAAAAAATTGTGGTAGATTTACACAATGGAATCCTATGCAGCAGAAAGAATAAAGTAATTCCTATATTTTGAGACAGCATGGATGAAATTGGAAAGGATTATGCTTAGTGAAATAAGACAGGCAGTAAAAGACAAATGCCATATGATCTCACTTATAAGTGGAAACTAATGAACAAATGAGCAGGACAGAACCAGAGATATAGAAATAAGGGACAAAATGACAGTGACCTGAAGGGAGGGGTGAGGGGGCTAATGAGGGAAAGAGGGGGAAGGTTCCTGTCATAAAACAAGTATGAAAGAGCCTTGGACATAGACACCAAAGTGGAAATTGACTGTGGAAGTGGGGGTGGGAGGGCAGGACAAGGGAAAGCAAAGGGGGAAAAATGGGACAACTGTAATTGGAAAACAAAAAAATTAAAATAAATTAATTAAATAAAAAGTTCTAGAATGTTTGACTTTGGATGCTATGCAGAGTATATAACAATAGTCATTCTTATCCAAGTAGTGAGATTTGGTAACAGGTGGTTCATAGTTCACTTTTGGTAGAAACGTGGGGTAATAAAACCTAAATAACAGATAACATTATAACACAGATATTGATGTTGGGTACAAGAAACAAATGGTTGTCTTCTTAACATCATTTTTCTCTCTTTGCTTACTTGGTAAGATCTCAGCACTCTTTTTTTTCTATGAGTTGTATATAGTATATGTAAACATATTAACATAAATCTAAAAAGATGGTTTAAAAAACTAATATCTCTTCAGAAAGAAAGTCATAGATTGCTAGCATGGAAAGCTCATGCAGAAATTTGCTAAATCGCTGCTATGCAACGTGGCTGATATGCATAAAAATCATTTTAATTTATGAATAAATAAGAACTGTTCTGCATCGCCATGAAGGACTAAAAAGAGTAAAATGCTAGCCTAAATTCATATGGTTTTCAATTAATAAAAAGAAGTCCAAGCAGCTCAATGGAGAGAGATATCTGAAAATTTAAGCAGGCGCTGAAATGAATAAGCCCCTACCATATAAAACAAGTGGTGTCTCTAAAAAAGTTAAGTTTCAATAATAAATAAATGCATAAATAAATAAATAAAAGGCAAAAAAAAAAAAAAAGAGGCAAAAGAAAAGAAAACCCAACAAATGATTCCACTTGATGCAAGTATTTCCTAATGATTTCTTCAGGTCTACTTAAAAATCCCCAAAATTTGAGAATTATTTAAAACAAATTAAGTGGGCAATTATCATTTGTTGAGTGTCAGTCAGCAGCAGATGTGAAAGGAATTTAAGTAGATGAAATCACTGCCAACTTTCATATTTGACTTCTTTCTTCTATCCTTAAGAGATAAAACCTTAAGAAGTTTCACTGCCATTTAGAAGCAAAAATTATTTTTTCCTCGTGAATTTTAACTTATAATTATTTTCTAATCCTTAATGTGAATACTCACAATGTGTGATTTTCATAGTGAGTTTGAAAAAAGGAACCACTAACTTCCACTACTCAGTATAAATGATAAAAATAAATTTTAATCTCACTATTAATGCTTTGAAATATGTAATATATTTTCCTGAATATAGTTTAAGATAGAGTGCAGAGAATTAACCTCAAGGCATTTAAAGACAGCCCAATTATTTTCCTCAATTATTTGTTAATAAAAGCACATCTTTATTTTTCCTTGTTAAAATAATCTATCTAAAGTAACATTGACATTTTCTACTGATATTCTCATTTAATAATTTTCTCTATTCATTTAATGTAATTTTCTTTCTTAAAATTTTAGGACTAAGTATTATTAGTTTATATAAAATTATATATACACATTTTGAAGATTTATAAAATAAAAATTTGACTTCTAAAACTAAAAATTTAAATAATTTTATATCATTCTCAATATTCTTTTGGTATTTTAGACTCAAATAGTATCTTCATGAAATGTCATATGTTGAAAGTTAAAAGTAACTGGTTTTAAAAACCAAAATAATAGTTAAAAATAAATAGAAAGATCAACCATTTATTCCTATTTCTTGTTCAGAACAATTTCTATAATAATATCATATGTATAGAGTTATTATGTTTTGACAATATCATTGACATATAGAGTTACAGCGTTAACATACTTTATTCACATATAGCAATACACTTGAATTTCACCTCTAAAGAAGATGGGATTTATATGTAAGTTATCAGTTCTGGATTTCAAGAGGATCCTAAAATCTAGAGCTAAAGTGATAAGAGCCAAAAATGACAAGAATCCAATTTTCTGCTTTATTGTCTCCTTCTACATGAAACAAAGCACCTTCAGCAGACTTAATATACAAGAACAATTGCTGAACAATACTCTATTTTTGAGTAATATGGGAATAATATCTAAATTACAGGATTTTTTTAAATCTTTGAGGACACTGATGATATATATAAAGAGTTGGATACAAAGTACAGACATGGTAAATGGCAGATAGGTTTTCCACCACAATGGTCCATGAGACTTAAATTTGGCCCAATTTTCCAATTCAAAATTAACTTCACTTCAGAACAGCTTAGGTTGGGGGGTGGAGTAGTGAAAATGAGAAGACTATAATTTAAAAATGAGTTCGTTTTCACTGAAATAAACAAATAAATACAATTTTCTTTGAAGATATAATTTACCTTTAGAAACCAAGTTTCTCTTCCTTCCCCTTCCTCCCTTCTTTTCGAATTTGTAATTGCAAGTTTAACTTGTAGGTCTTTATATGAAAGCCTTGCTTTTGGCAGTATCTCAAAACCAAGGCACTAAGATATTGCTAAATAAGAGACTCTCATTTACAAGAAAACTATATGTGATTGTGCACCTCCTTTTTGAGAAATACTTAATTTTTAACATGTTAATTTTCTACATAGTTGGAGCCATTTTTTTGTACCAGATACCCTACAATAGAGAAAAGGTGACTCAACGCTCTCTTCTCCATACACCTGATTTTAATTTATTTTAAAAAGGCAAACATAGTTGATTTCATTTATTATAAACTGTGGGAAATTTTTCTCAAAATTATATTAAATTGGACAATAAGACATTCACTTTCTGGAATAAAAGTGTGTCCTACTTAGCAGGTACACTGAGCAGCAATCAAGTGGTTAATAAAACACAAAACACTAAAATCTATATAGCACAAAAGGCCAATATCTTTCTACCCCTCCTCAGGGAATTATAGAAACATCCTGACCCAGCTCTTTGGACACACAGGAGTTGCCATCCTGATTCAGAATCCTGATTAATATACTCTAGACTGATACATCTGGCAGTGGCCTACATAGGATCTCTCTGAGGACTAGGGAGAAAAATAGACTATGAAAATGGAACAAATATACTATCTTATAGTACAACCATTTTTTTTTCCAGCAAAACAAACCAAAACCAAAAAAAAAAAAAAGGGTTACAAATTTAAATAATCAAGTGTCAGTCTCAAGAGAAAAGACTTCACTTCAAGATAGTGTTAAGAAAGATAGACATTTACCTTTACATAGTCTATTTTAGAGAATAAAACTAGTATCAAGTGTATTTATAGAATAATAAATGAACTCAGACTTCATTTTGAAGGTAAGATTTTACATCTACCTTCTGAATTAGCTAATTAATGCTTCATAACATTTTTCCTAATGCTGTATGTACACTTTACACAGGAAAATCCCTGCATATAAGAGGAAGACTGAACACAGGATAGTCCTTCATTCTCACTAAATCATTTTCATATTTATTACTTACTGGATTTTAACAATTGCTCTTCATGATAAGTATGCAAGGCATTGCTGAAATAATTTTACAGATAAGTCAGTAGCTATTATAATGTAACTATTGCACTGTGACCCCCAAAACTACTGCAGAGATCATCCTTCTATATCAGGCATTTTTAACAACAAAGACCTTTGTCTGGGAAAACATAGCATAAACCTCATACACGGTGGATTTACCTACTTCTAGCTTTCCCATCTTAATAACTAAGTCAAGATTCAACTTTTGCCATGTCAAGTTAGGATTGATTTCATTTTGCCTCCAACTTTGATCCAGAAAGAAAATGTAAAAATTGGCTATGAAATATATGAGAGGTGTTGCTATCAATTACCTGGATATGCCATACTTTATGTAGATTGCCTTGAAAAACATACTTCTCTGAATACTGTAAAATAATATCTAAAATTTTTGTTCCTACAGTTTATAAATAGGAAGTATATTTTACAAATTACTTAGACTTTAATTGGTCTCTGAAGATGTGGCTTGAATTGTTATAAAAGAATGTAAGATATAAAGCTGTAAAAACTTAAGTTTGTTAGATTTTTCTTCTTAAATAAGGGATTTATAAAACTTTTTTTCTGAAAATATGTGCACTCTCCAAAGACAATAAGATCATAATATATGAGAAAATAATGTAAAAAGCATCATATAATTAAGAAAACAGACTGCAGAGAAGTGCTGTGTAATATTTTAAGGCTTCTGTAAAAGATATTTCTGTAGAGCTGAACATAAAAATATAAAGCAACATTGAAATACTGTGTCCCTCCCACAATACATGAAAAATAAGATCCAAATTATTTAGATAGTTTGATTTCCTTTATCATTTCCAAATAAAATATATAAGATCCACCTCCACTCTGACCTATCTACAATTCCTCTAATAAATATGCTGAAACTCAAAAAAAAAATATTAAAGAATGATACAAAAATATTAGTAGATATGAATCTCAAAACAAGTATTATTTGAGAAAATATATTTTGTGTTCTAACTCCCTGATAAACCTATAAAAGTAAGCAAATACATCAAGTTTTTTTTTTTAATTTTTTACATCAAACACTATTTCAAGTCACAATGAACTATCACTGAAATTTTTTAAAATGTTCATCTGCATTCAAGTGTTCACCTTTAGGCTAAATATCAATTTCTGGATTCCAGAAAATAGAAAATGAAAATAAAATGGTAGGATAAAATTTTATCAGTCTGCACCATGAAATATTATCAAATTGAACTTATCTTCCTGAATTTCATAAGTATTTGAACTTCTTGTTCTCACTGGCATTTATTAAGCCATCAGTCACCTGAAATTGGCTTACTTCTATTAAATTTTAATGAGTTCTAGTATACATTCAAAATAGAAAGACACAGTCTGATACACATTCAATGATAGGTTTTCCCATAATTCAAAAATAACCTTTATTATTTGACATAGCATTAATAGGATTATTGTTTTAGACAAAGGAAAACATGTAAAAGCAATATACTTTAATTTTGGCAACAATTAAAATTATCCTAGTTAAGCCATTATATCAATGAATTAAATTTTGAATAATTTTCTTTCTCATGGATTTCATTTCAAGCAACCCATTTCTACTTCTAAATGAACAAGAGAGATGTGTAAAGCTATCTGTTAAGCCATTAAACAATTGATGTGTACCCATATATATTTATAACTACCAAAATTGTTTGTATATTTTTAATTAAAATGTGTTAGAAGCTGTAACATTAAAAATAATTACAAAGGGGTCCAAAAGAACAATATTAATTTTATTTCTCACACTTTATCCCTTTATTTTACTTATATGCATATTTTTGTTTTCTTGAAAAGTCACTGTTTATTCAATTTAAAAAATCCCTGCAGTAGGCTTACTGTAGATTTAAATTTGCCAAAAATAATTTGTCCCAGATAAAGTATTAAAACTGTTTTCACCCTAAAAAATAAGCCACTTTGGATAATAAATCATATGCTGTCACTAAGTGCTGTTAATGGTTATGAGTTAAGGAGTTAATTAAGCTCATTTCAAATTCCATTAAGTTTGTTTCATATTATTTCTATACATATATTTTCATTTAATAGAATATTGGCTGAAATAATTAAATGATTATTCATAATTTCTTCATAGTATTCATCTTTGGAAAATGCTTTTGATTAATTAATTGGTAAATAGTTACCAAATAATTATTAAGTTATTATACTTCCAATGAGCAAGAAAATAAAAGGGTACTGCAGATATTTTTCAGAAAATGTAATTTTAAGTTAAATGCTTGTAACTTAAATGCCTGCAGAATGATTCTGCCAAAATTTGATGCTGCATTTAAAAATCACAAGGGATACCATTTTCAAAGGTTATATAGTTATACTGTTAAATGAAGGGCATACAATAGAGCTAAAGTAATATAATTAGTGAACATGCTGTGTGGTTACATTATTTTGAAATTGTACCTGGCACAGACACAGAGTACACGATTTACACATTATATATCATCACATAGATGATATGTATGGAATTATTTTTTTCTATTCATGAGAATTTTCAGTTTCATTCAGAAAACATATTCTCTGATGATAGCTACATACTAAATAGACTATTTCACCTACTAAAATTTTATGATTTTGCTCATTTTCACCTTTTCCATTCAGTTTCAGTTGCATAATTTGATAAAACAGGGTACAAATCTTTGTGAATATTATGGTAATAATTTTAGGTTTTCTAAACTGCTAAATCTAAAACTGATCTCCTTACTTCATTAAATGATCTCTTTACCTTCTGATTTGATAAAGAACTTTAAACACAATTCTCTAAACTCTATTACACTAAACTTATAGTAATTCCTAAAACTAATTTGTGAAAACAGTTTTGCCCAAATAATGTGAACAATGTAACAAAAATCCAGCATGAATATGATTTTGGTGCTGCTCTAAAATTTAAAATGGTTTTTATACATGACTTTTGAAACCTAATTCAATACAAAATATGTAAAACTATATTTTCTTCTTAGGAATACTTTCTCTATACATACTTTGACTGGTTTTGCATGTAAAAATTTGAGGACTCTATAGTCTCTTAATTTTATTTTAAATTCTTATGGGGTTTTAGTTTTTATCAAGAATGATAAAATTATTTATATTCTTTTGAAATGATAATTTTACTCTGAGGATCACTTCTTAAAGAAATAATAAGAGATATTATTATAAATGTCATCTTTAATAGTACATTATCTATAAGAGTAATTATAAATAGCCAGTTGTTTATAAAAATAACTATAAAATGTGTCTATATGTGTATTATAAGTAATTTTTCCAAAATAGAAACATGCTTCAATAAAGAATTGCTCAATACTGTTTGAATATTGAGTTGGATAAAACTGATGCTTATGAAGAAATTTAGAGATCAGGAACTTGCTCAAGATAGAATGCTAAGTGTTATGGGAAGTGGACAAATTATATATTTGGGATGAACACAATTGTGGGAGAGATAGATATAGATAGATAGATAGATAGATAGATAGATAGATAGATAGATGATAGATAAACTATTGAGAAAACATGCAAAAATGTTTATAAAGGTTATCTCTATTCAAGTTTGATTATAATCTACAATTTCCACAAGGTTTGGTGTTTTGCTGTATGAGAATCCCAGATAATTCTTTCACAAGCATCTTTAGTAAGATAACTAACCAGGAATTAGCATATGGTCTTATAATATCTGTCTACCACCTTTTACCTTTTTGATCTGACACCTTCTCTCTTAAACTAACCTCCTCTGCTCCAGCCATACTGGATTTTGTGCTTTTTAAATTTCATTTGGCAGATAAGCAATGACTGCATTCTGAAAAAGTATCTACTTGGAACTCTGTCCCACAGATGGCTCGACTTTCTCACTACCTTCATATGTAAACTAGAATGCCATATTCTTTGGGAAGACTCCTGCCTATACTTTCTATAATATAGTTGGCTTAGTGTAAATACTTATTAATAAATGTTAAGTGAATGAACCTTATTGCTCAGAAGTCATTTTAATTATTAACATATCATCATCATTTATCAACAGTAATAGCAAGATGGCTAAAAATTTGAAATAATACAAATGAATTTTCTCCCTAATGAATTTATAATTTTGGTTATTACCTGTGTAGAATTCACCACATTTCTGTACTGAAAAAATAATTGGTAGAATTTGAGAAGAGGCTGAAAAATCAGTCTTAACAATGAATGGGAAAACTTTTCATTTTATATATCTATATCTATCTATCTATCTATCTATCTATACACACACAGCATGATAAGGTGGTAAGGAATATTGAAGATAATATAGTTTGGTCCTTCTGTCTATAGATAAGGCATTTAAGACCCAGAATGTTATATAACTGATATTACTATTGAGCCAATAGTAGGACTATGTCTACTGATTCCTGATCTAACATTTATTACAATAATATGAAAAGTTTCAAGCCTTCTGTGTATATGATGATATATTAAAACAACTTTATATAAGTGTAACTGATACTTAAATGACAGTAGGTATTTGTAAACAAACAAACAAACCACAAATGAATCTTGAATTAAAGAGAAAGATCTGCCTCAGACATAATAGTCACCAACCTTGCTCTTTGCTGACCAAAACAATAAAAAAATTTGCACTAGTGTGTGTTGATTAGTTCAAAATAGTAATTTTATTGTATTTGATATATACAAACATAACATTTCTCAAATAATTTTTAAGTGCACTAACTAACTATCCCAAGAGAAAGGTTCATGACCACTAAAGATTTCAGAGAAAATGCGGTGAGCATAAGGGGATGGCTGGATTAAGCTTTCCCAGCAAGGGAATAATTTTCAAGGTTTGTATCTCATTGCACTATAACCTATCTAAATAACCAGTCTCTCTCTCTACACAGTTTTCCCCACCAAAGACTCTTACATGATTTCAACCATCCTGGAAATATTGGCATTCGATGAAGGAAATAATCTATCATGTTCCAGGACTTGTTCCCCTGAAGGAGCTTCTCCACAGCTTAGCCTTAGACCACACTGGTAGAGAGGTAGGAGAAAACTGTTCATCACAGGCAAGTTTGTGTGGACAAAAATTACATTATTAGTTTCATATAGTCACTGTTAAACTTGAGATCAAATGTATACCTTGTTTTTCCATTTGAATCATAAATGGTAAGTCACACTGTACTGAATCCAAATGAAAAGCACTGCACACAGCAACAATAAATGTGGGTTCCTCTCCCATACCCAGTGAACTACTTAATAGCTAGTTTTTTGAAGATGCAATTAGAGATTTTCTTTTAAATAAAGAGCTAATTTTTTAAATAAAAATGACCCCAAAGAATCAGTCAAGTCTATAAAATACAAATTTAAATCCAATTGAGATGATGTTTACTCTAATAACTGTTTCTAATTTGAACTCTTCAAATTGCCTAGAAAAACATTCTAGGAACCTCCATTGACATCAGGAGGACTGTTCCACACAATGTGAATAAGATTCAGCTCTCTCTCTCTTAAGTCATTACCAGCATTTCGTAGGTCACTTTCAAATTTGACTATTCCAGTGATTTACCCTTCTTGAAAAGTTACAGAAGTAATTTATTTCCACTTATAAAATACAGGACATAAAATTACTTTTAATAATCAAAAGTAGAAATGTATATTGAATAAAACAGAAATTAACTACCTAAAATTTCATTTTCAAGTGAATTTGGGATTGTAGCACTATGCCATTTTTAGACTTCTATTATCACTATTAATTTGATGAATATATATTATAGATTACTAATTAAGTGATAGTCTGGCAGCTGGAAATTTTTCTATTTTACACATAGTTTAAGAGGATATGGGAACTTCCAGCCAAGATGGAGGCATAGGTAGACACGCTTTGCCTCCCTCCACAATCATAAGAAGAAATACAACTACCTCAAATCTAAAAACAACCAGAACCACCAGAAAACTGAACTGCATGGAAGTCCAACAAACAGGTAAGAGAGGTGGAGCTGGGGTGGAGAGGACATGATGTGGTGGCAGTGACAGCAAGGCAGTAGCTGTGGCTAGCTGGTAGAAAGCACAGTTGGGAGGGACACATGGGGAGCAATCCCAGCCCCAGACCAGACAGTGCAGTTCACAGTTACAGTACCAGGTAAAATAAAGCCTCATTGCTTCTTACTGTGAAAACTAATGGGGTTTGGGGCAGCAGAAGAAACTTCCAGTCTCTCAGCAAAGTCTGCTTGTTAGAGAGCTACCATTGTCCTAGAAGATCCTCAGACTCACCCACTCTGGGAACCAAAACCATGGCAAGAGCTAGGGCACCAGTCCCATACAAGAAGTGGGAGAGGTGCTTGGAAAAGAGGTAAATGCTGAGCAAGTGGCATTGTTCCCTCTTAGGCCACTCCCCCACGTAAGTGCAACAACCTAGTGAAAGGGGTCACCCAGACTGATGAATACCTAAGGTTCTGCCTCTTACAACATAACAGATGCAACAGCTATAAGCCACAGAGGCAAACACAGGAGGCTGTCAAGTTGAGGAGACAGTTAAGTATCCCAAAGGAAGAAGCAGATCAGGATTCCAGTTGGAGAACTAAGTGATTAGGAGATAGCCAATCTAATAGACACAGAGTTCAAAACACTGGTGATAATGATGCATAGAGACCTGACAGACATGCTTGAGTATGGCAATCACATAAGAGAAGAAGTAAAGGCTATACTAAGTTAAATGAAGGAAAATCCACATGAAACCAATAATGAAGGGAAAGAACCTTTAATTCAAATCAACAATATGAAACATAAGAAAGAAATAAACATTCAACCAGTACAGAATGAAGAAACAAGAATTGAAAAAAACAAGGAGGAACTTAGGAACCTCTGAAACAACTTTAAACATGCCAACATCTGAATCATAAGGATGCCAGAAGGAGAAGAAGACCAAGAAATTGAAAACTTATGTGAAAAAATAATGAAGGAAAACTTCCCAAAGTGGGTGAAAGACAGACAAGTCCAGAAAGCACAAAGTCCCAAACAAGCTAGACCCAAAGAGGACCACACCAAGACACACCATAATTAAAATGCCAAAGGTTAAAGATAAAGAGAGAATCTTAAAAGCAGCAAGAGAAAAGAAGAGAATTACCTACAAAGGGGTCCCTAAAGGACTATCAGCTGATTTCTCAAAAGAAACTTTGCAAGCAAAAAGGGACTGGCAGGAAATATTCAAATGATGAAAAGCAAGGATCTACAACCAAGATTACTCTATCAAGCAAAGCTATCATTTAGAATGGAAGGGACAATATAGTGCTTCCCAGACAAGGTAAAGCTAAAGGAGTTCATCATCACCAAGCCATTATTATTATATGAAATGTTAAAGGGACTTAAGAAAAAGAAGGTCAGAACTATGAACATTAAAATGACAACAAACTCACAACTATCAACAACTGAATCTAAAAAATAAAAACAAAACAAACTAAGCAAACAACCAGAATAGGAACAGAATCATAAGTATGGGGATCATTTGGAGGGTTATCAGCTGGGTAGGGAAAGGGTGAGAAATGGAGGAAATGAAGCAGGATTAAGAAGCATAATTGGTAGATACAAAATAGATGGGGATGTTAAGAATAGTACAGGAAAGGGCGAAGCCAAAGAACTTACATGCACAACCCATGGACATGTAAGGGGGGTGGGACTGCTGGAGGGAAGTGGGGTACTAGATATAAGGGAGCAAAAGGGAAAAAAATTGGGACAACTCTAACAGTATAATCAGTAAAATATACTTTTAAAAAATTAGAAAAAGAGACTAACCCTTAAAAAATTCATATGGCTCACAAAGTGCTTTGAAAAAGTTAATATTTTAAATAACAATATAGTAGTCATAATAAAAATTTTGTGAAAGAGACAACAGTGACATTGTAGGCTCAAAAATTCCAAGCATTTCTTATTCCCTGGTAAAGAGGTTTCAAATTATTTAACCACGTACGTTTCTGGAGGATATGATTAAAATTTCATTTAGCCTTGGAAACTCAAATATATCTTCTTTTTACCCTGACTAATTTAACACCATCAGCAACTATTGCTTCATCCAGTTTATTGTGTTGTAAATTTCTTTCTATATCATCTATACTTTGTTTTCCAATAGATTTTATATCCAGTAAACTGCCAAAATTATTATTTATACTGTGTCAAACCATTAACTTTCCATTCACACTAACCACCACATGGATTCTGGTCTTTATAATTTTATATGGAAGTCTATTGAATCAGATTGGTCTCCTTAATGCTACCTTTCCCTTCCTACAATTTGTCTGTATAGTCATTGAAAAAAAATTCCCTAAATGGCTGCATTAATTATATTATGCTCCTGCCCACACATTTTAATGGCTTCCTATTAATCATTAAAAATGCTCAAATGCTTAGGTTAACATCTAAGGTTCTGTACAATTTGGTCTCCTCAATTTTTTTCTGCTGAAGTTAATTTTGAAATAAACTTAAAAAATGTTAAATAGTTTAATATTTACAGAAAAGTTGACACAATACTACAGAGAAGTCCATGTATTTTACATCCAATTGGCTTTATTGTTAATATCTTACACTCATAGAGTATATTTGTCACAATTAATGAAACAATATTAATATATTATTATTAACTAAAGTACAGGTTTTATTCAGATTTCTTTAGTTTTTATCTTATGTTCTTTGTTCAGGATTCCATGTAGAATACTATTCATTCCTTAATATTTTTATCTAAATGGAGATGAAAATTTCATCCTATGACTTCAGCAACTGCAGATAAGGTAAACTTTTACTCCATTGAATGTATAAACTTCACCATGTTTTTATTGATTTTCACATGATAGATTTAAAGTACTTTTTTCAAACTGGTAGGCTTCACTAACAAAAAGTCAAATTAAATTTTTTGTAACTTTTCATGGTGATAGATAGTAAGTAGACTTTATTGTGGTATTCATTTTGCAACATACACAAATATCATTATGTTGTACATCTGAAACTTACAAGAGATGAGAACTTAGGTGTGTTTTGTGCATAATTTCACCCCTTAGTACCTTCTTCAGTCAGTGTCTGGCATAAATGAATGTTGAATCATTTAATGCAAACTATATTTGTATACCACTTTGAAACACCAATAATGCTTTATACATCAGTATAATTATTACTGATTAGGTATTTTACCTTGTCCAATATGTTTAATTGATACTTCACATTAAAAGCATAAACATAATTACAAAAGGATACTTATAGTATTAAGGGAACAACTACTTTTAGTCTCCCTCAAATAAATTAGAAACAAATTATAGATAACATACTAATTACTATCTAACATATCTATTCATCTTTGAAGATTTTAATAAGGATTTATATGGAAACATACTGTTGACTCTATTTAAATTTCATACCTCTTTGAATCAAAGCAAAATAGAAATCTTACTTCTTTTTCAAGTAATTAATAATGCAGATAGATCCCCCCAGATAGGATTAATGACTGCGCCATATTATTAAAATGAATTTGAGTATTGCACTGACATCAGAGAATAACTGGTTACATCTGAAGAAAATAACATATCACTGAGACATTGATGGTATTAACAAATGTATCCAGAGTGTTCATATAACCTGATAATAGCTAAATAATAAATATACTGAAATAAATGTACATATTTATATTCATAACACCATAGTTCCAAAAACTAATTAAGCAAAATAGATAACCTCTATCAATAAAATCATACTACTCATTATATATATGTAATATATATATAATATATATAATATATATATAATATATATATAAATTCTCCCTATGGTTTTAAAAAATCTGTTTTGTTCATTCTTTTCAACATTCAAAAGTTTTTAAATGATGGTTAATAAAATACTGTCATGTGAACACAGAAATAATTAAGTTGTTAATGGATTTTGAATACTCATGCTAATAAATCTATGTGAAATGCATTATTATATATTTTTATACATTTTGTAATTTTAAGAACATGTCTCTTGCAAACTGGTATGATTTTCAGGCACAATTACAGTACATTTGAGAAGTTAATGATATCCTGGTGCATGTAAGCTAAGTATGATTTAAAAAATAAAAGAGCTTTTGTCATTCAAATTTTGAAGATGAATATATGCATTTACATAAACTCATGTATGTGTGGGTATAAAGCAGAAAATAAGCTTAGTAATCAAAATATAGAAAGTCAGTTATAGCTCTTAAAAATAAATCCTATAGATGTATTTTCTAACCTCTAGAGTTTATGTAGCTTAGTTTGTTTGTTTTTTTAATCTCAACATTTTATCGGGGAAAAGAGGGAGCCAAAATGCAGCAATAACATCCTCAGTAAAGTACAAGAAAGTAATCTGGAAAATGTGAGCTTCTGGAGAGTTATTTCTTTAATCTTTATTATTTTAAATATATATTCTTCTTAAATTATAAACTCAAAGGGATCTCACATCACGCTCTGAAGGGGTAAATGTATCCTTATTTTTAGAAACTTAGAAGCTATTTAATATATGAATACTTTCCTGCTCTTCTTTCAGTTAGTGTGGTATATTATCTATTTTGACAAAATTTTCATTTTCACCATGTCTCTGCTGCTTAAATGAACTTACCTATGTTTATGGTTTTTAAAATCAGTACATACATATGTCAAACTGTATTGGTATTTCACAAATAAACAAGTACTACTTTTTGAGTATTCAAATCTAACTGTTTTATTGTGAACATGGCTTCTGGGTTCAGTAATATGAAAGACCTCTTCGGAGCAAAAGAGACTGTGGAGTCTCTACCTCTCATATCTAAAGTTCTATATTACATTCGATTGCAAGAAGCTTTCATTTTACTCATTTGTCTTGTGTGTTTCATACTAGCAATTTACTACTTTCCTGAACACGTCGGTTTATCCGCTTGTTCTAAATTTTGTATGTACTTTATTGTCAGTATTTGTAATATACATTCAAATGGTAACCTAAATTTATTCATCCTTCCCTCAATATTGCAGTATATTCTGTGTGTCTGCAGTCACTTATTTCAAGGGCAGCTGTCACGTATTTCAAATAGACTGTATCCATTTTTTTGCATTGGCCCATTTGTTTTCACCTATTCCTATTGCACCAGGTGCTTACCCTGCTTCAGTTTAACCAGCCAATACTATTCAAGACCCCAACAATATTCTTAAGATCTGATAGAAATTTTTATTATTAAAAAATTGATGACTCTATTAAAATATTAAGGGCTTTATTCTCTAAATATAGTCATCCCAATGACTATTAGAACTTTGTTATTTCTCATGTTAACTATTGCCACCCTGAAACAATGAAAACACCCATGCAATTAGAATCAGATACCTCAGGCTAAAATTTTGGATCAGCTACATAGAAGCTCGAATACCTTAGATTGCTAATATTCTTTACTAAAAATGGCAATGCCTATCATAAAATTATTCAAAATTATGTATGTTAAATGACATAATTTAAGTAAATGTGCATAATTCAACTCTTTGAAGTTATTAAATATTTGATGAATCTGTTTCTAACTGCAACAGAGCTGATTTTCCTATAGATTAGTGCAATACCATGTTCTTTACCAGATCAAGATTCTTTAACATTTACCCAGTGACTTCAAATTCTCTAATCTTCTCCTTAATCTGTGGCTTTAATCTATAATAACCCCCTTTTTAACCAAACGTTGGGGATATATTGGAAAATAAAAGAAGGATCTCTTTTGCACACGTAGTGTGTAGGCTACTGAGGGAGGCGAGTTAGCACAAAACAGGTCTCAGCACTGGAAACTCTTTCTCGAGAAGGAAAAGAACAAACTGAAAGAGGACTCCACAGCTGATAGTGAGCTAGCAGGAGAGTGAGACAAGAGGAGGGTTAAAAGTCCAGATATTTTTTCAAGCACTCTGTGGTTTTAATTGGAAGAAAATGATTGAATTTTTATTGTAAACAAGAAAACAAAAGAAGCAGGTGACCACCTACCGGGGAGGGTGTTGTGATGAGAAACACGTAGCTTCCAGAGTGGGTAAACACACTGGAGATAAGTGAACTAAAGAAATGTCAAGTAGAATTGGCTGATGGGAACAACAGGATTTAATGACATATGTTTGAATGAGGAAGAAAAAGAAAAAGGAAAAGAAGGGTTCCTATGTTTCTAATTGGACCGACTAGGTAGATGTTGATACTATTTACTGAGATTAGAAAGGAGAAGGGTGGGGAGGGTTTTGGAAAGTGGAGAGAAAATGCTGGCAGGCTTGGGATGAAGAAATAAAATAAGTGAAATTTACTCACGTTTTTTAACATTTTAATTGTACAAATACTTTGATTAATACCTGAAAAATTGTGAAATACATATGGACCACAGTGTCTTACAAATTAAATTAAATTTGTGTATCTAACTTAAACATTTTGAGTACTTTTTCATAGTTCTAAAAGTGGGCTGGGCAGAGGTGGGCAAAGGGGCGATAGAGACAATTGTATAGTTTCAATAATAAAGTTAAAAATAAAAATAAAAATAAATAAAAATTAAAAAATAAATGAAAGTAATGCTAATGCTAGAGCTTAATACATACAGTACTTTTAAAAACAAAATTAAGTTATTGTTTAAAAAGCAGGTGGTCCAACTTAAGAGGCAATGATTGGGGAAATAGAACATACAACTAAAACTGTTTTAATATAATCTATTTTTAACAATGATTAAATATTAATGAGCTAGATTGGATTGACTTTGGGGAGTATATGAAAATTAAATATTTTCCAAATGGTATCAATGTATTAACATGGGAAGTTTTGTGCTTTATGTCATTTTGAATAAGACAAGTTAGGATTAACTGAAGAATATGTAGGAAGGGAAAAAAAGTTATTGTGTAAAGGCAGCTAATATATATAAAGACCCAAAAACAACAGTCTCAGTACTAGCTGATGCTTCAGAGTAAGTCAAATTAATAATAATAACTAATCAGGTGACTATACATGGTTCTGAAAAAAAAAAAACCTTCATAGTGCTACACTTAGACATAAAGAATCAGATTCAACTCTACTTTCAAAAGTAAGATATCCGATTTTTAACCTTAGAAATACTAGTATAAGTACCTTGCAGATTCTCTGTTGAAGACTGTAAATAAGCAGAAGTGACTAGAGTGGAAAGAGCACAGACTCACTATCAGACAGAAAATCGGTGCACTGCTAAGGGTATCAACTGGGGGCAAGTTACTTAGGTTCCCTGATGCTCAGATTTTTCATCTATTAATAGAGATAACAGTCAACTCATCAGCTTGCCATGAGGACAAATTTGTTTAGAAAGTGCTGGGTGCAGTGACTGACTTATAAAAGATGTTTAATAAATGTTATTTTCTTTTTAACTCTGTATTACTACTAGTTGATCTTTTGTAATCTGATTGAGTTCAGTTTGTCATATATTTATAATATTTCAAGAATTTCATATGGATTTATATTTAAGGTAGGGTTGACAACTCTGCTGTAAAATAAAAATGAAAGAAAAAATCAACAGTGACCATTATTGACAAATATAAAATACTTTGAATAGAGTAATCTTTCTTTTGAGTTATGTTTATTACTCCAAATAATAACAATAAAAACTAATAAGCACAGCAATTAAAGTATATGATATTATGATATATAAAAATTAGAAAGTATTAAACATGTCTCTACCCTTTTGAAACTTAACAAATGATCCATTTGGCCATTGTACTCCTCTAGTCTATTATTAATTGATCATTTTTAGAACAAAACTCTGATGAGGTAACTCTAATCAAAATAATGTTTTAATTGCCTATAGCATTATATGCAAATTCCTTAGTATGGCATTCAAGGTCTTTCATAATCTGACACTAACCCATTCATTTGGTCCAATTTCTCTCTATTTTAAACCTTCACCAATATTCCAATAAAAATATTTTATTTATTTGCCATTCCTGGATTATACTCTCACTTGCCATGTATCTAAGGTTTTGATCACACTAATTATCCCAGCTTCACATACTCAGTTCACACTGTATCTTATAGTCCTATTATACTTTCAAGACCTTATTAAAAGCACATTTAGATTGTGAAGTAATGCTTTAGTCATTGCTTTAGCAAATTAATTTTACTTATAAATATAGCATAGTATTTAAGTAATGGAATTACAGCTAGATGGGCAGAGAAGTGATACCCTCAAAGATAAACACCTTTAAGGCAAAGTGTTATCTATGTGAGTTCTGAAATAATACTTATTGAATTAACTTACTTATGAATTAATTAATGGCAATAAGGCCTTCTTCTGAGCAAAAGCCCCAATATCACTCCATGAGTTAAAAAAACTATCAGATATATTTAATTAAGATTTATTCTATTGTCTATTGTTTTCCTACAGTGTAGAGTAATGCTCATGTATAGCATGAAGTCATCCTGCATGCATTAAAATTTTCTAAAGTTCTATTACCATCTTCTTACAAAAAATGTTTAGCTGTCTATATAAATGGTATTATGTAATAAACAGTAATTAAAATTAGACAGGAAATGATCAAGACAAAAAAAGTACAATTTCATTCCTCAATATGAATTCTCAAAACCTCAAAGAAAATAAAATCCAGGGCAGACAAATCAATCTCCATGAAATATGTATTTTGTTTCAAACATATAACCGGTAACAGATGCAGGAGTGCATTTGTTATCAGACTGAAAATCCTAAAAGTCGTCGTCGTCGGCAGCCGTCCGTCTCGAGAGACGATGGCGTAGCTTCTTGAGAGTCTATCTGCACCGCCGAGAATGGCTGTGCAGTCAGACTCAGGAGTGACAATCCCTGCCGCACTTGTTACAGGTGAAGGCAGATGGCTGTTGTTGCTGCTGTTGAGCAGGAATCCTAAAAGTACTACTCAAAATTAACTTATGAACAGATTAAATATTTAAATATTCCCAGATTACTCTGGCTTCCCAAATTTAATATTTATCATATTAAAATTAATAAAAGGATAATAGAAATTTTTTCTATATTTGGTGTGAGGCAAGAGGCCAACTGCATATTTCTAATCTAATAGGAAACTGTATAAATTCACTTCTCATGGTGATAAGTAATTTTTTCATTATGTTGCTACTAGAATCATCATCAGTATAACTAGTTGTCAGGAATTTAAGGGAGCAAAGCCCCAACATGCAAATTAAGTACAAGTCTACAATTTCCTGTCCATATTTTGAAATTTCATAAAATTCATATCTGACAGTTATTTTGTTACACATTTGTTAATAAATCTGGTTTGAACTGACATAGGCTATTTATATTTTTCCTTATTCCATTTAGTATGAATATTTAGCTTAAACTACAAGATCATCAATGTGTTGATTGTGAGTACTGCCAAAGATCCCAGTATGGATATTACATAATATATGTCACAGGCATCACATCACTTTTGTATAAACGAAAAAATTCTTAACTCTGGAAAACTTCTGGTTCTAAGAATTGTAGGCCTACACATCAAAATATTAGCTGTCAAAAGTTTATGTGAGTTATGAAATTGAAACGTACAGGAGAAGTTAATTTGAATATGTTAAATGTTTGGATTGATACAAGTTCTTGTTTCTTGTGTCTTAACAATTACAAACAGGAAATAATTGCTCTAGCTGTTTGTAACAGATGTGCATCTTCTACCTCATGATTTCTCCTTCCACTGCCAAACAGTAATTTCCAGCTGCATCTTATGATACTCATTTAAACTCTCCTTTTTACTTCCCAAATGTTTCTCCTTGGTGACTTCTCCCTGCCTTCACCACTTTCATAAGCTGAACTGAGTAACCCAATCATAATTCTAAGATTCATTATCATACAAATTTAAGCTACCTCACTGCATTCCAGAAGTTCTCTCAAAGCTCTGATTAACTGATTTTTTTTTTTTGTTTCTTTCTTTCTTTTAGCTTATTTGGATGGTAAAGTTTCTTTAGTAAGCCAATTTCAGTATGCACATAAGCATTAGTCATTTAGAAAAAAATGCTAAAAGTTCAAACATATATGTTAATTTAATATGTGTGGTATATAGGTACTACATAAAAACTTCAAGGCATTAAATAATTCAAGTGAAGGTCTATTCATTTGAGTATCAAAACATTTCCTTTATAAACCCTTATACTAAAAGTCAATTTTAATTGACTACTAAGCAACTTATTATAATCATAAAATTAATGGCATATAGTAATATAAGTTTATAATCTTTCATTTAGTTCTGTTCTTGTTACTTCTTTAAAACTCTGAGCCTTATTTTGTCTCGCCCTGGATCACTTCTTCACCTTCCTAATTTTATCCCTGTCTCCCCAGGTATTGTCATAAAAATCGTCTCATGAAAATGAAGTTGTGAACTGTTACTTCCTGAACATTCAGTGGCTCCTTATCCGTAAATCTATCCCTGGGCTTCTCATTTCCTTCTCAGTTTCATACCCACCAATCCTAGTCTCACACATCCCTACTCATCTGCACCGAATAGCAACTTGCCATACAGTGCTTATCGCATCTCTGTTTCTGAGAGTGTCCTGTCATCCTCCCTCTCCCAACTTCACTCTGCCAAGCAAGCTAAACATTTCCTAAAGGACCAGCAGCTCAAGTGTCTCCTTTATAGAAATTTTCTTTGCGTTCCCCGGTTCTGCTTTGAGTGTTCATATCGTGACACCATTAACATTTGGGGCACATCTCTCACTGCACCAGCCTCGTAGCTTATATGTCCAATTCTTTTAATATAGTGTGAGCTCCTTGAGGACCAGTCAGTACCTCGGCTCATCTTTTTATCCCCAGAATAATTATTTATTAAAAAAAAAATAAGTGATTGAATAAATGAGCACATGAAAAGCTCTCCTAGAACCATCATTCTTTACTACACTAAAAAATTATCAAGGATCCACAGTTAGGAGAATTGTAGGTATAGAGCCCAGATTGAAGAAAAAAATTAACGTATAAATATATCCCTGTGCTTGGTGACAAATAACACAGTAGTGTCAATGTCTGCACTTGATACATTTTACTGAACTATTGGAGCACATATATATGTGTATATATATATATATACACACATATATATATATAAAATATGTGAATATATTAAATGTTTATTTAAAAATATATGAAAGAATCAAGCTCTCAAGCATTGCTGCTGACATCTCCTGACTAATAAGAAAATAAAATGGGTTGAAATCTGAAGTATCTGTACAACCTCAACCACCAACTTAAAGCCTCTATGGAAGTCACTTAATCTGTTTGTTTTTGTTACCTATAAGGCCGGGGAGTTGCACTTCAAAAATTCTGTTTACTCTAATGTTTTGTAATATGGCTTTCAAAGGAACAGAGAATCTGTAATATTAGAATATGCTATTAAAGTAAAATAACGGAAAATTTCTTGGAGAAACGTCATTTTTTTTAAGTTCTTCATTGACAGATGAACTAATAACCACTCTAGATTGTCATAGTTAACAGACATATTTCTAATTTCATACAAGTGTACATAATAATATAGTAGCACTTAACTTATAAACTATATAAACTGCCCTGGCTGGTGTGTCTCAGTGGACTGAACGCCGGCCTGCAAACTGAGGGATTGCCGGTTCGATTAACTGTCGGGGCACATGCCTGGGTTGCAGGCAGGGTTCCCAGTTGGGGGCATGTGAGAGGCAACCACACAGTGAAGTTTCTCTCCCTTTCTTTCTCCCTTCCTTCTTCTCTCTCTAAAAATAAATAAATAAAATCTTAAAAATAAAAATTAACTGTATAATGTAGGTAGTCACTATAAAAACACACAAAAAGGAGAATCCTCTTACTGTGTTGGAGTATTAGTGAGATCATGATGATGCTAAGTCTGGGGAAGGTGCCCCTGTCCCCAAGAATGAGGCAAAATGGATTTCAAAAGTTTGGGAAAAACTGTCCCATCATTTCCTAATTGAAATATTTTAACAAAAGTTATTGCTGTGCTTACTAAAAGCAAGAGAATCTCAAAATTACATTGAGTCTATAGTAAATCATGCAACACTTGTTAGAAAGGTTTTACGATGAGCAACAAATATGAGGCTGATAAAATCTCTATTTTCATTATACCAGCTGCTGGCTTCTAGAAACAGATGTTTGCATACGAGAAAAAGAGATATCATTGAAACTTTTAAAGTTAGTTGAACTATGGGACAGTCACAATGTTTGCTAAGCAAAAATTAACTGAGGCTGCTCACAGTTTGTGGACCATTTTATTCAGTAAAATGAAAAATCAGATGAATTCCGAAAGCCCTAAAAGACAGAATAGTAGGTAGAAAAGTTGACATTAAGGTGCTCTTGGATAAATGCAGCCCAATAAAAACTTATAGGGCTTGAAAATAATAAAAAATCTTGGCAAATAATATAATTTCTTAAATGCCACATATGTGAATCATAAAGCATCAGTGAAATTGAATATCAAACATTTCCTTCCCACCCCCATATATGGCAGTAATTTTCCATTTCCTTCCTAAGATACTTTTACTATTAATAAATTTATAGCAGTACTTCTTTTAAAAATTATTTTCAGAGGTTGCCCAATGGCTGCAGCTGAGAGGATGGACATAGTCATTACCTTCACGTTTTTGCTTATGTAGAGGTGGATTTGTTGCTACCTGTTATGGGAAGGTCTGGGAAAAGACACTGCTTAATCAAAAGGGTCAGAACTGCAGTAACCATAATGGAGAATAGAAAACAGAGCAAAAGCTTGAGAGTAGAAAAGTACTATCCTAGATCACTTCAAGGGGAAATTAAAAAGTAGGTCAAGTTGGTGTTCAGTGTCCTAATCATCTGTCCCAATACTTCCTCCTAAATCCTCAGTGTGTGGTTCTCCCCTCACTGCAGTGGACAGGAGCCTCTGGGAGATTTAAAGGAGTGGTGCTCATGCCTTGCCAAGCTCTGAAATAATACAACAAATACTGCAGTCATTTACACTAACCTAATCATCTTTTGAATGAAAAATGTGCAAGCAAAATTTAAGCACTAACTTAAAAGATAAACAAGAAACAACCAAAAATATTTTTTAACTTTAGTTTGTATAGTTTTCCAGAATGTCCTCTGTGAAGATGGAAGGCAACCCTTAAGAATGTAATTTAGTTTTAAAATTGAAATTCATTGCAGCAAACCTGGCTCATTGGAATTTCTATTATTCTCAACTTTCTATTGATTTATTTTTATTAGATTTTAATCAGGGATTCCATTGTGAACTACTTTGAACATGGGATGTAATTTAAGAAGTCAGATTTTCTAGCAGTAAAGAGACAATAGGGGAGGCACAGATTTGAATAGGAACAAAAAGGAAATTATATAGTAATTAAATAAAATGAGGAAAAACTTTGAATGGAACAATACCTGAGAATCAGTAAAGTCCTGGAAACTGATCACAGGAGAAGGGACTGACAGCTGGCTACCCAACACAGGAGTTAGATAAAGATGGTGACCCTTTCACTGCAGTCCCTGGCATAGGCTGTCAATAGTCATAACGTACAATAATAGTCCACTAAATTCAGGCTTCAAGAACTTGGTTTCAGTCAATTGTAGAGATATCATGAAGATTGATCATCCTTGGAAAATTGAGAACTATTACTTGGTATCAATAAGGAGCTCAGAGAAATTACCAGTCAGCATTTTAAAAAACTGCACATTTTTAATTTGGGAATCAATAGAAACTACTGAATTTTAAGGAAAGCTTATTAAATTTTTAAAAGAAGGAACAGTTATTGCTAGTAATCAAAATAACTTACAAGCTTTTAGTGGCTAGAATTCAAAGGCTCAAAGTGTCTGGAAGTCAAAGATTGAATAATATTCCAAGGCATATGACGTAAATTAACAATTTTTTTTGTTTTTTTCTTTACAAAACCATGTGACTCTTCTGTAAATAAATAGCATTGTATGCTTTTTAAAATAAATTTTTGGTATAAATTGTTTTTTCTTATTCTAAAATATAAGTTCAGAAAAATAAGATCAAATATATATTGGTCAATTTTCTGTGTCATCTTCTGACAATGCTTATTAGATAGAAATATAAATATTTATATTTCTAAATAACTTATGTTCTATTATAGTAACATAAAATTTCAAAGCATTTGAATTATTTTATTTACCTACCAACCCACCTATAATACTTGGTGAAATGAGTATAGAAAAAAATCTAATTGAAAAAAATTTGCACAAAAAGGCAATTAAATAGTAAGAAAATATGTACATCTTTGAGAGGTTTTTTTTTTTTTTATCACACTAAGAAAAACTAAAATAACCTCTGTTAGAGGGCTTATTAACATAAAATCCTATGTTATGTTCAACTGAAGTACAATACATCACACTTTCAATTAACTATTGAACCTTTTAAAATATTTTTACTAAAATAATGGGCAACACATATTTGTGCTGTATGTTTGAGAGGATTAAACTGATGGTAGCAAAAATAAATACATATCAGGAACAGAGCAAATGAAAAAAATCTAACTGCACAAAAGAGAAAAAATAAAAGCTCAAAAAGACTTAGTCATAGGCAAAGGTAAACCATTATTAGCATAAAAAACTATGTTGAAAATGTGAAGATTATTTTTGAATTTATTTTAATTTCTAAGTTAAAGAATTATTTCAGTTTAGAACTAGAACATTATTTTGATGTTATTTAAATAGAAACAGAAGCCAACTAAACCAATACAAAAGGTAAAATTCAATATGCTAGTTTTTTAATTGAAATCTGTTAATCTGTTAAAGCACCGATTCAAATTTTTACTATGAGAAAAAACTGATGAACAGGTTTCTTTTTGTTTAGGTCTTAGTTTCATTCCCTAAGAGGAAATATTTTGTTCCTTTATATATTGAAAGCATTTAAGAAATAGTTATTAAATAAGTGATGAATCAAATGAATTAATGAATCAAATTAATTAATCGGTGAAATATTTTAACTAATCCTTCAAATTCATGTTTTAAAGTAAGAGTCAGTCTCCTATATAAGTTACAGATTATCTAAGTGTGGCTTTCCAATTCATACTAACTATCCCATATTTAATAATAAGAATGTACGGAAACTTTTATAGGAAACCTTTCTATTGGCATTCTTTCTCTTAGACTAGCAATATTTATGTGTAATATTAAATAAAATATATGCCAAATACAGTTCCATTTCAGAACAATAGCCACCTTCTTAAATATTACTTTTTGATATCAAAACATTTTTATCACATTTAAGTATAAACTATATTTTCAAACATAAAACAGCTTTTATTTTCTTTAGGGGTTTTTCTCATGCTCATCAAATACACTGCTCAGTTAATGAATGAAAAGGAATTAAAGTATTAATGTGAGCAGCAGTTTACTCATTTTTGTTTTTGATTAACAAAGCTTCTTATGAAAGTATGCAAACTCTTGACTTACTCTATGCAGCTTTAAAAATAGTGGTCAAAAATTATCTGTTTAATTGCTTTTTTATACACACAGATGTGTCTAATGCTATGCATTCACATGCCAAGATTTAACAAACCATTATATAAAATGTATCTAAAAGACTCATAGATAAACTGCATAGTCACAACCCATCAAGACCACTGAGATTACTTTAAGTAAAAATTAAATTTGCAGTAACTGTAAATATTAGGTAAGTATTTTAAAAACTTTTGTTAAAAATAATTTAAAAAACAACACTGCATTGTTACACAGAAAATTGCAATGATAAAGATCATTAAAAAGTTATCTATCTGACATTTATTACTTAGAAAATAAGGCCTTGGGGAGGTCAAGTTTAAAATAAGTCCAGCATAATTATATTCAGTGCACAAATATATATGTGTGTGTGTGTGTGTTTATTTTTGAGTGAATATATGATTGTGTATTAAAATTTTAACATGATTAGAAAAGTTAGTAAGAATTATATCCACTAAGGCAGGAGTCCCCAACCTTTATGGCACGAAGGAGCGGTTTGGTGAAAGACAATATTTTCACGTATGCAGTGGGGGGCGGAGCTCCGGTACAGGATGTAAAGCCAGTGACTGGCCTGTCACTCACCTCCTGTTGGTTTCTAACAGGCCACTGACTGGTACCGGTCCTCAGGGGGTGTGGGACCTGTGCCCTATGGTTTATGTGATAAGACAGAGTGCACTACAGAAAAAATTTTACTTTCTATGAATAACCAATTAATCAATGATTTAGCAGCTCTGTTCACATAGTATAATTCTAGTTTCTTATTAGAAAACTGAAATGATAAATATTAAATATTTAAATACAGTTACTATTATGAAAACTAATATTAACTACTATACATCTGTAATTCTGAAACCCAATTTATAAAACAATTATTTTTCTTTACTATAATTGGAGATTAAAAATACCTACCCAGAGTCTCTAATTCATACACACAGAAGTACTTTAATTATCTTTGGGTAAATCATTAACAAATATTCCACTGTGTTTGAAACAAAAGAAACATCAAAATTAATAAAAAGCCTATCAAATTAATAAACTGAAGGCAGCCTTTTAAAATATATATATTAATTAAGAAATATTTTTTATCTGAGAAAAGAAGTTCATGCTTATCTGATACCATTGAAAATTTTTATGTAATTCAAAAAAAAAGTCAAAACTCTAGCTTAGCTGTTATTTTTTATTAAAAAACTTCTTAAAAATTAAAATACACACTAAAAAATAAAAACAGAGCTATAAAATTCCAATCAGGTTTTCATTTCACCTAAATTTTTGAATGTACAATTTTAATCCTATAAATTAGTATGTTAAAATATGCATATCTAGCTAATATATGCCATATTTTCCTTGTTAATCAAATGTAAAATAGAAAAAGTTAGGAAACATTCATGAAGATAACAAATTAGTGACTTGAATCAAATTCTCATTTTAAGAAGATTAAAGACTATTATCCATCGTCTTCCTTATTCTGTTGTTATTAAGATACTTGAATAGTTGCTTTTTGTCTGGGACAAACAGTGGGATTTGCTGTTTCTTTTGATACATTATTAATGGTCCATTCCACCTTAATAAACTGCAACTGTAGTACTAATAGGTTTATAATGATTGCTTAAGCTTTACACTTGGTAAGCATTGGAAGGCTTCACTCACCTTGTTCAAGGGGTTGGCTTTTAGTTGAAGTAGTTTTCATCTTGAGTGCCTCCCTAACAGACATGTCACAGCAGGAGCCTTTGTTAGTGTCTTGGTCACTGTCAGCCTGATCACTGTCCCCGTGCCCACTGTCTCTCAGGCTGGCTCTTTCTGGGTCCTTAAACGTGGAGCTACTGAAATACATACAAAGAAAAAGAAGAGAAAGTGTTGTCTCTACGAGTTGGAATCTGAAGTGTAGTCTCTTGCAAAGCAATTTTGACATGAATGCAAATGGGGAGGCTGAGAAAGTTATTTAATAGGCCTTACCTTTGAACAAACTGCTGCCTGCTGCCCATGTAATTGGGCTCTGCGGGAAAATTGTCTGTCTGTGAAAGAGAAGGAAAGAAATACGTATAGTTGTACACTGGACAAATCTCCTGCAGAGCAACAAGATTTCCTAGTGGAAAAATGATTAATAATTCAAAAATTCCCTTTAATCTTCAGATTTGTACATTTTAATTAAATTGGAAATTGCTGACATGTAATTATGTACTCAGAACAATTAAATGATTCCGGTCCACAAATTACCTGTTAAAGTAAACAATGAGCCTGTCATAACTGGCATTCTCTGTTAGCACCAGAATGAATAACACAGTGTTGTTTCATTATTTAGATATTAAGATTGAATATTTGTGGGAGGCATAGAAAAATGACCCAATTTCTCCATATTAAAAGTGTGAATTATTTAATAATACTCATTTTTAACATTGTTACATAATCTGCTGAGATTCTGTGCTTTCTTTTATGTAATATCATCTTAAAGTCATTCACTCCTCAGTGAACAGATTCAGGCCTTTTCCTTCAAATTACCAGAGAGGAAGGAAGCTGGGTGTTGGGGAGTGGGGTAGAAGGGATTACAGGGGAATACACACAATACAATATAGAGATGATGAATTATAGAATTGTACACCTGAAACCTATATAATTTTATTAACCAATGTCGCCACAATAAATTCAATACAAAATAAAATAAATATATGAGCCTGGCACATAAAATTCATTCCCATCTACATCCCTACTGAAGAAATTGCACTCAAACAAGACAACAAAAAGAGGTGTTACTTCCTGGTTATTAAAAACAAAGTAAAATAAAAACAAGAAATAAAGTGTTACTTAAAACATTGAGAGTAAAGACATTGAGAAACCAGGCTTGTTTTCGTGGTTGTTTTTACTGCTTCCAAACTGAGGTGGATATCTGCCAAAAAGAACTGAATTCTCCTTGTATCATGGAACAGAGTCTTTTGGAAGAAAGAGACTAGATCTTTCATAAATCTCCCTATACTGTACATTCATATGCGTTACTTCTTCTTGCAGCTGAGTCCAGGACAAAGGTTCTCCTGTTTTCTGCATCACTTCATATCACACCATTATGCTCTGAAGCAGCTATGGGTTCCTACAAGATCATCCAGCATGCAAGTATCAGTGGCACAGGAGCATGCAATTCATGAAGCAGAGGGCCCAAGGTAAGGCTTAATGTAGTGCAATATGTGTTTTCTGTATAAATAAAGCTAATTTAAACTAACAGTACTCTTTTTCTTCCCATGTAATAATTTAAATTATTTGGCTCTTACAATTACTGGGGAAAAAAAAAAGAAAAAACATGTTAAGAGTAACAGCATAAAGCATTAAGTTTCAATGTCTGTTAGAAGTTTGGAGATAGTAAAAAAGGTTCAAAAATATCTTAATCTGTAATCTTTTGTTGTTGTTCAAATGAATGAATTTTATCAAAATAAATGTAAAGATAAGGACAAACAAGGTAGTTTCCTTTCTCACTCCTAATCTGCTTTCACTAGTAGTTGGTAGCAGACATTTTTCATTAATATATTTTACTTTTTTTTTTTAGGTTCTGTGAAGCACCTTATATATTTTTCAAAATGACAAACTATCGGGTTTAAAGATAACTTAAAGATCTAATAAAAATAACAGTGCAAACCAACACCAGGGACAAAAATGTTTACAAAAGTTTTTCCATTATTTAAAGCTATAATTACTTAGAAACTCCACATTTTAATTTAATAAAATCTAATTCGCCTTTTGAATTGGTCAAAAATATGTATCCTACCTAATGCTGCTGTCAGTTAAAAGCTAAGGATGAATGTCTTACATTAGAAAAAGAAAATCCTGGGTATTAAAACGAGAGTAAAATATAACCTGAAAGAGGAAACTCAAGTTAGAAAATATAAGTGCTATTATAATCAGTATTCTTGTGATTTTAATGGATTTAATTAGGTGGAGCCTCATAAGAAGTAAATCCATACTCACTCTGACATAGAGAGACACATTGGGAAAATTTTCCTTTCCCTCTTCTAATGGGAATAGTATCTAAAAATATTTGCAAATTAAATATTAAATTAAATTATTAAAATAAGAGACTTAAATTAAAAGATAAAGTATATTTTCTAATTGAGTGAAAAGCTGTTTTTAAATATATGCATGTACGAAAGCATGTGAGTATATTCTTATGTATGTATGAGTGTCTTATGAACACTGGGAAATGGTACTGCTACCCAATACTGTTTTGATGAAAACAGAAAAACAGAGCAAGTTAGAAAAGACGGGATTTTGAAGGAAAAGAAAGACAGGAAAAATAACATCAGTGAGAAAGGCAAGAAAGAAAAATAGAGAAAGAGCAAAAAGAGAAAAACAAAAAATATATATAAAGAAAAAAATGAGAAAGGGAGTTAAAATGCTAAAAAAATTAATTGGTTTATTATTGTAGAATTTTGCAAAGTACAATTTTAAAAGTTTGCCACTTAATCAGTAGCAAAGTATCAGAAGTTTATTAAAAATGCCTGCACTCTCCCATTAAAATAGGTAGGAATGGATACATAGAGCCAACTGACATATCTCACAGGGGAGAGGGGAGGGAGCGGAGGGCTAGAAGAGATTAGCCAAAGAACATGCTTTATATGTCTATATGCATAGCACATTTACACAGACAACTATCTGGTGAAGGCCAGTGGAAGTGGGGAATGGGGGATATCTGTGCTAGTGACAACAATAAGAAGAAATGAGTAGGAATGTGAGAGATTGTGTGTGTATTTAAATTATCATAAGGAAATAGTCATTTGGCCTTAACAAACACATAACTAATTCAACACACACACACACGCTTTATTATACAAAATAACATTCATTATCCAGGCTTCAGGGGTGTCATACAACTTATTTGAAATCATCTGAATATAAAATAATAGCATTTGCATAGAAAAATAAAAATTAAAGAAAAATAGCCATATTCATTGATATCACAATATGATTTAGAAGTAAAAGGGCTTTCAGATATTTTTTCAACATTGTACTCCAAAAATTGAGCTCTACCTAGTACATTTGTAAATTGTCTTTTAAGTCTAGTAAAAAAATAAAATTTGAGGTCACACACTTGTCGCTCTTTAAGTCTCAGCAGAGTAATTAAATGTGAATATTTATAACTCCTGAAAACTTTATCTTCTTTTGCACAAACTAATCACTAAAATGTTTCTCATTCATGCTCAGCATGAACAGTTTCAACTATTATTTTTTAAAATATATAATTTATTATAAAAAATGTGTTCCTTGAAATGAGTAATTACAGAATAGTTCTGAAGTAGACACTTTAGGTATCTTTTTAACCTATTTTGAAGTCAGGAATAAAAGGACAGAAGCTTGGGTTTCTTGTAAGTGATTATTTGCTCATAATAGAAATGATTTGAACTTATAAACTAGAATATGCACTCCTCTTTTGACCATTTTCGTTTCTTATTTTCTTGGATGAAGATAAAAATATAGATATTTTTACTTTTTTTTGTACAGAAAACACAAAGAAATAAACAAGTTTTCAAGCAAACCCACAAAACAGATATAAATGGTTTCTTTAATTATTTGCCTTTAGGCTTTTCCCTAACAGTACTCAGTAAACTGTAGTAAATGTATAAATTATGTACAAAATCATAATTTTTATTAGCAACAGTTCATAGTAAAATGTCATTTACAATTTTCTCATCCTTCTCATCCTTTAGGAGATATAAAAAATGCATCATGATTTTAAAAATGAGTATCTCTAAAAAAGGGGAAAGGAAGCGCCTACCAAAACTGAATCAAGCTAGTTAATATTGGGAAAGCTCTTTATTTGTGCAAGTAGATTAATTTGATATAGCCACTTACATGTGCCTACAGAAGCTGAACTGAAAATAAATAGTAAAAGGAGTCAAAATAGTTTTTTTTAACTATTAATGTAGTAAAATTAGAAATTTTAAATACAAATTTAGCATTTGAAAAATTCAACATTTATTAATGATAAAATTCTCAGCAAGTAAGAATAAAAGAAAACGTCTTCAATTGTATAAAGGGCAATTACAAAAAAATGTAACTAATGTAATACTGGTGAAAGACTGAAAAGTTTCACCACTCCTATTAAACACTGTACTAAAAGTCTTAATAAGTTCAATAAGGCAAGAAAAATAAAGGATACTCAAATTAGAAATAAAAAAATTATAATGCTATTGTATCTACAGATAACATTATATAGGTAGAAAATAGGAAGCAATCAAAACAAAAAACATTTTAGAACTAATAACTAAGTTAAGAAAGGTTGCCATATTTAGGGTATCATGCAAAAATGAATTATATTTCTATATTATAGCTATAAACTATTAGGGATGAAAATTTCAAAAGCAATACATTTGTAATAGCTCCCTAAAGATCAAATACTTAGCAAATAAGTACTTAAAAATGAACAAGTATAGAATCTGTATACTAAACATTATAAAAAACTGATTAAATAAATAAAAAAAGGCCTATATAATGGAAAGATATATCATATTTATCATGGAAGACACAACATGGTAAAGGTATTAATGCTCCTCAAGTAATCTATACATACAACATAATTCCATTCAAATTTCCCAGAACAATTTTCTTTAGATATAGACAAGAGGATTTTAAATGTATATGGAAAAGTTAAAGGAACTGTAATAGCCAAAATAATTTTTAAATAGAAAAATAAAGTTGAAGGAGTTACACTTCCCTATTTTAAGAGTTATTATGAAGCAACATTATCAAGACAATATAGATGGAAAAGACACATAGATCAGTGGAACAGAAGAGACTGCAGGAGTCCACACAAATATGGTCAATTGATTTCTGACAAAGTTGCAAAAGGCAACTCGATAAATAATTCAAAAGAAATGAACTTCAACCTATACCTCATACTTAACCTTAAAAAAAATCCTCAAAGTAGATTACAGATCTTAATATAAAATGTAAAACTATAAAACTTTAGAAGAAAACCTAGCAGAAAGTCTTTGTGACCTGGAGTTAAGCAGAAATCTTAGACATGACTCCAAAAGCATGCTCTACAGGGGGAAAAAAAGGCCCAAATTAGCACAGCACTTTCCTATTTACCTTGAAGAAAGGGAAATTATGCTTACACAAAAGTTTGCACATGAATATTTACAGAAACTCTCTTTGCCAAAATTAGAATCAGCCAACAAATCTTCTAGCAGGTAAACAAACTGTGACACATACATAAAATGGAAAATTATTTAGCAAAAAAAAATATATATATATATTAACTATTGATTAAACAACTTAGATGAATCCCAAAAGCATAATGTTGAGTGAAAAAAGCAAGTCTCAAAAAATTGCATGCTGTAAGATTCTACTTATAAGACTTTTCATTAAAAAATATAAAAACTATTATGAAAAAGAATAGATTGGTGATTGCAAGAGGTTATAGTTGACTTACAGAGGAAGCTTTTGAGGGCGATAGAACTATTTAGTGATGATAGTTTCACAATGCCATATGTGAATAAAAACATGCAGAACTCTACACTCAATAAAGTTTCATTTTACTGAATTCTAATACAAGTTATTTCCAAAATTTATGTAAGGTGATCATCTGCACCTCATATATGCACCTGATCTATCTGTCTTGTAGAGAATTATAAAACCGTAAGTTCTTTTGTTAAACATTCTCAATAAAAAGTGTTTCTGAACTTTGTCTTTTAAAATTATACTAAGAAAACTTTTTAAACCCATCTAGAAATCCCATTTTCATTTGGGCAGGCTACAAATGGATTAAAGATATAAAGATCTATTTAGCCACACGAGCAAACCCAAGTAAGAGCCCTATAAGACAGAAACTTTAAATATGAATTATTTAGCTCAATTTTCATTTATTTCAAGGATGTTTTTCTTCTGTGCAGTTCCTGTTTATCCAACCACAAAGTAAATATTTTAAATAAAGATCTCAGACTGCATTTTTTTGCAAAGGATTAGCTTTTTATTTCAGTGCAGGAAACAAACATGCCTATATCATCAACTGGGAGCCATCTTGAAAAATGGTGAATTTTTAAATTTTGAAATACCTTGTAAAACTGAGCCTGCTTTTGAAAGTAAGTGAATACCGTATCTTTGTATAGCCTCTAAAGACTTAATATGAAATGATTAGTATCTAAGCTGTGCCAAAGTGTTTGCTAAATATTGTCAAAATAATTTTACAACTTTGAGGTAAAATTAAGATAATACTATCTAAAAAAGTATAGGTTTATGTTTTATATAAGATAATACAGAAAATTTTCTTGTGTAATATAATTCCTGTTTTACGTTTATAATTTTCTTAAGGTCCTATAGGCAGCACACTAATGATTGCGAAATCATAATATCTGAATGAAAAGTCTGGTAAATTTTTAAACAACACTTGGATTTCTTGAAAATATGAAAACTGTTAGATGAGAAAAATAAAGATGTCATAATTTTGAATATTGTTTTGAATGAATTTCTACCAAAAAAAAATCAGAATAGCTGTCAGCAAATACATCAGTGCAAAAGGAAGACAGAATAATGTAAGCATTAGGAAACTGGATTCTATGATTAGTTTTCACCACCATAAATACTATTTAAATAAATGTTGCTAGATTCAAACATTGGTCCATGCAATCCCTTTGTGATAAATATATATACAACATGTTTGTGCTATTTTGCCAGTATTATCTTATATTCCCCATTGTAGAGTCATAGGATAGTCAGAAAATTTTGTATGAAGAAAACGGTTTTGGCATTTTCAAAATCAATGGTGTGAATACCTAGAAGGCAATAGTTTATAAACTGCTGGAATTCTTGACATCCATTTGCCTTTCTATGTCAGTTTCTTCAAGTAAGAGAACATCTTTGGGACAGAGGCCAAATGGATAAATTCATTTCACAACATACATTTGGCTTATAACATAAACAATATTTTAAAATCCAGCATTCAGAAATGTAAAATTCACAGTATCTGAGATATCATACAATCAGGAATTGCAAAGCATATAATAAACCAGGAAAATATAATCCCCACTTAGGAGAAAACCCATCAATAAAAACAGACCCAGGAATAAAAAAAAATATGATGGAAATAACCAATAAGCATATTAAAGATCTATTAGAAATGTTAAAAGAATGGACAGGTATGTAAAAGTATGTTCCTTAGAATAAATGTCTCCTTAAATTTTGCACCCTAAGTACCTCTCTTATGTCATCTTAATTCAGGCCTGAAGGTGAGAAGTAGAAAATATAAAAGGACCCAAATAGAACTTCTAATATTTGAAATAAAAAAACACTAAATAGAATTGACAGCATATTAGAGAGAAAGAAAAGATGCAGCATTTTCCTCCAGATTTTAGAAATATTTTCCTCACTATTATGTATAATATTAAATCTACTTTTAATATGTTTATCTGTATAAGCTTTATATACTATTTTTCTCAACATTGTCTTTTTGAATTTGCAATACACTAGAGAGTAAAGATAGGTATGCCAAATACAAAAGGATCTTCCAAAGGCTGTAATACAGATATGAAGAAAGTTTTAATACCAGAGATATTGATCTAGAATAAGAACTATTAAGAAAAAAATAGAAAGTATGAATTTGACTCTGACATCATCACTAAGAGAGCAACTTACCTCTCACAAACTAATTTGGGGTTAAACATGTAGTTATGGTTTTAAATCATATCTTTTTAGGTCCATTTATACTTAATCAGCATTTTCCTAGTCCAGGGATAGAGGCAAATAAAATTTTGAAAATTCCTTCAAATTAAGAATGCCAGGTTGATTGCATATATTGGTGCCATTGGGTTCAAAATGAAACTAAAGTCGAACTTTTTCCCTTAATTCAAAGGCACTGCTCTTCACACTGCTAACAAGCATTCTTTTTGTAGTAGACTAAACACAAGGGAGTATTAAGAGGTGAATAATTCACTGTAAGACTTTTCATACTGACATTGCTTCTGATAGCTTTGCCTTCAACAGAATATATGGTGTAGTTATTTCTACATTGCTGAAGTAGGCAACAGTATTTTAAGCCACCACTTATAAAGTTATCTGACAGCACCTATGGCTTCGGAATTTTTAAAGTGCATGAGGTATGGCAATAACTGTATTTATCAGTGATTTTCAAAATAATACATTTCATACAAGTATAGTGTGGTCAACATTTGTGTTTTGTTACTAAAGTCACAATAAAAAGCATGAAAAATTCACCCTACACTTATCAAAAAACAAGAATTATTTAAAATATGAAATGGAAGGACAACTATGCCATATCTTTAAACAATAATTGTAAGTCTACATCTCAATTAGAATGACTTAAATGTTTCTTCCTGTTTCCTGTGTTTAAATAATGTTGTTGTTTTATTTTCTTTTTAATCGTTACCTGAAGTTATGTTTATTGATTTGAGAGAGAAGGAGTGGGGAGGGAGAGAGAGAGAGAGGTCAATGTGAAAGAGAAACATTGATCGGTTTCCTCCTGAGGTCACCTCGACCAGGGATCCTGTAACCTGGGATGTGCCCTGACCTGGAATCAAACCTGCAACTTTTTGGTGTACCAAATGACACTTCAACCAACTAAGCCACTCGGCCAGGGCTCTTGTTTTCCATTTTATTTTTTATTGAATTTTTTGGGGTGAATTTGTTGGTTAAAAAACATACAGGTTTCATGTGTACAACTCTATAACACATTATCTGTATATTGCTTTGCACACTCACCACCCAAAGTCAAGTCTTTTACCACCACCATTTATTCTCCTCTTACCCTCTTCTACCTTCTCGCATCACTGTTCCCCTCTGGCAGTCACCATACTGTTGTCTGTCTTTTTTCTTTTTTTGGCTTAATCCCTTCTTTTTTCACCTAGCCCCAAAGCCCCTTCCCCTCTGACAGCTATTGATCTGTTCTATGAGTATGTTTCTATTTTGTTATTTTGTTAGATTGCACATATAAGTGAAATCATATAGCATTTGTCTTTCTCTGCCTTATTTTACTTAGCATAATGCACTCGAGATCCATCCATGCTGTTAGAAAAGGTGATTTTCCTTCTTTTTATGGCTGAGTAGAATTCCATTGTGTAACTACCACAGCTTTTTTTTATCCACTTATCTACTGTTGGGCACTTGGGCTGCGTATACATCTTCCCTATTGTAAATAACACTGCAATGAACATAAGCATGTATATGTTCTTTTGAATTAGTGTTTTGGTTTCCTTTGGGTATATTCTAATATGTGGAATCACTGGGTCATACGTTTTTAAGGAAACTCCATACTGTTTTCCCAATGACTGCACCAATCTGCATTCCCACTAATAGTGCAATAAGATTCAATTTTCTTTACATCCTCAACAACTGTTTGTTGTTTGTTGATTTACTGATGATAACCACTGTAACAGGATGAAGTGATAGCTCAAGGTGGCTTTAACTTCCATTTCTCTGATGACTGTAATTTTCTGTTGAGCCTCTTTTTGTATGTATCTGTTGGCCATCTGTATGATCTGGATGCCTATTAAAATCTCTTACAAATATGGGCTTTTAAAATAAATGACATTAACTTTAATAATAATTTTTGTGCCAGAATTAGATCATATAATTGATGAATTTTGAAGAAAATCACCTTTGACAGCAAGAAAATTAAGATAGAAGGTAAGATTATTTCTATTTGTTATCTATAAATCACACAAAATAGAGGATGCTGCACATCCTCTGTATTTTTGCTAAAGCTTGGAGAGCAGAAGCCACTGAGTTGCCACTAACTACTAAAACTGCTTTCTCATTGGCAATGGCAGAGCATTATACCATGAGCTGATGTCTTCTGATAAATATTCAAACTACTTCTTGGTTTCTAATTTCAATTTCCCTAATTAATTCATTCTCTTCAGTGAGGTCAGCCTCTCAATCTTAACCCTGTCCAATAACCAGTCATCTTTTTTACTTCTAGTGGTTTTAGTGGGAACAGAAGCATTTGGAGCTCTTTCCTCTGCTGATCTTTTGCTTTCTCTCAGCTAGAATTTTCATCTTAGGAGAATTTCCTCCTATTGTGCTCTTTTCCGTCTCTATTAAGAGTACAAAAGGATTTTTCAGCTGGAGGAAATACCTAAAACTGAATTCTCTGTAATTGGGCCTCCAAGACTGAAAACTTAAAGATTATATGTAGACAATAAAAATTCATTACAGGTCTGAACTTCTAGAATTCTTGACATATAAAAACAGAGAGAAAATGAAGGGAAACAACTTGGTGACAAACTATTTTACTTATTATCACTATGAATGCTGAGTCTTGTGTAAGATACATTTTTTTAGGTATTTTATTAATTTTTTGGAATTTGTTAATTAGAAAAGAAAACTTTTACAAATTTAATATTTAAATTCTGACCAGTTTTTCAGTTAATTTATTGCTTTATAGCTATACTGTACTGAATCTAAATGCATGTAAATTGTGTCATTGTGTTCATTCTGTGCTAGGCATTTTGGAAGATGCTGTCCTATGGCAAGATCTACAAAACAGAGCTATTAATATTTATTATTCATTCTTTTCATAACCTTAGTAGACACAGTAGTGTTACTTCTACATTTCTTTAAAACAAAGTACAGCTAGCAGACTTTTATAGAGTTGCCCATAATATGCCTGATTCATCCTAGAACAATAACACTTGCCAAAGACTGACAGACCAGTTACTTTCTGCAGAGCTTCTCTGAGAAATAGAGACAAATAATGATCCATCTCATGAAAGTATCTAGCCATGTAATATGAAAAATTGAGACATTTATTGAAGAAAATAAAAGATACAAGAAACATTGTACATAGGACAATGGCACTTCTGTCCCTTCAAAGTAGGCACCTTGGGATCTCACACAGTTCTCCCAATCACCATCAGCTGCCTTGTTGTATTTTCCTGAATCTCATCAATGATCTGAAATCTCTTCCCTTTTAAAGGTGATTTTAGTTTTGGGAAAAGCCAGAAGTCACAGGGCACCAAACTAGGCTGTAAGGGGCCTGAGTCATCGGGGTGATTTGATGTTTCACCAAAAAACTCTGCGTGAGACATGATGCATAAGTGGGCACATTCTCATGATGAAGCTGACAATCACCAGTTGCCCATAGCTGTGGCCTTCTGAAGCATCCAACTAGTTTCCATGGAGGAATGTTCAAGCTTAACATAAAATTTGATACAGATTTGTTTCTCTACTCAGTCATTTTGGATGTAATGACACACAGGACACATATTCACTCAACGGCATCTACCACACCCACTGACCAGTACAGTGAAGTCATCATTATTCACACATTCACATTCTAGTCCACACTCTTTGGCTGTCAGGTTACATCAATGTCGCTCACACAAACCATTCTCATTATATTAACAATAGCTTGAATTTTTCAAAACAGACCAAAATATCTAGTTATTGGAGTAACTCTGATAACTAAATATTTCCTTTTGTTAATAACATAAAAAGATAATAATAGTCATTTATCATCAAATATCCTAATGTATAATGTAGGCTTAACTGTATGGTTACTTAACCATCATTATAGTCAAATAAATTGTCAAAACAGGCACTTCTGAACGAACACCACTCAAAGTGCAAAATAAATTTATTAGGTCTAGTTAATTATTATGTAACATTTCCAAATAACTAATTTAAAAAGTAAATCAACCTATATGTCTGTTATCCATTTCATGTTTTTTTTTCACAATATACTAAAACTAAAAATTTTATGAATGCAATGTTTTTTTAAACACAGTTCACCAGTTTTATCCTCAAAATATTAAATTGTTATTCAGAAGATAAAGTCAATTATTACATAATGGATTACATTTTATAAATAAAATTAAAAATGATCAGTAAGATCTGTTTCTTGCCTGTACACGAGCCTTTCAAGTCATCACCTGTGTAATAGGTGCATACCAATTCCTAATAGCAGGAAAAAAAATAATAAAAGAAATTTAATGTGAAATTGAATGATGGGTTTTCTCTAAACACTGCATAGGCACAGAGAAATCTTAACTTTATTATTACAAGCAACATTTTAGCCAACCAACTAAACAGCCAGTATATTTTACAATAATTAGTAAATACTTTGGGGGAATTTTGAAGTCCCCAACTTTTTGCAAGGGTTTCAGGATAAGTTATTATTCTTTTTAAAAGTATATGTAAAAATTTTAATTCCCAGATAATTTACTCATTAAATTTAAATTTCTAGTTTGAAAACAAAAGAGTAATTTGAGAGTACAATTATGAAAAATTAGGATAATATGCAATAAATTTGGAAGACCTAGTCTCAGAAATGACTAATATAAAGGAAAAGGTATTCCTACATTTGAGGAAAATATTAATTATTAATCAAATCTATGAGTATTAGATTACCAGAATATTTATCATTTTCCCTCTGAAATATAAGAATAAGTATCTGTTTTAAAATGTATGATTCAATAAAAATAGAATATTTTAGGTGATAATACCTGAAATTAAAATAAAGCTAAAGTGTCTTTACTTATTTTTAATTAAACATTAGCACAAAATGTAATGAAATATATTTTGAGTCATTATCACACTGTCACTTAATACCTAATTTCAACATCCCCAGCTCTTCCTTTGCTTGAAGAGTTTAATACTTTTTCTCCTCTTATGAAAGAATCAATTTTACCTAGACAATCACTTCACGAGGCAATATGTCGATATTCTTCCCTCTCTAGTTTTGACATATCGATCACTTTGATTTTATTAGAAAATGGTTATAATTTACATGGTATGCTTTTTAAATAACACAAACAGAAAAATATAGAGATATTGTTAATATTTAATAATGCATTACAAAAGTAGTTAGAGAACTCTGGCCCATGGCCCACTTTCTGTTATTGAAAATAAAGTTTTATTGCAACTTAGCCATGTACTTTCCTTTACATATTGTCTATGGCTGCTTTCATGTTTCAGTGGCAGAATTGAGTAGTTATGACAAAGACCATATGGGTCACAAACTCTAATATATAATATTTACTATCTGCACCTTACCAGAAAAAGTGCAGACTCCTGGCTTAGGAAGACTCGGTCTCAGTTCTTAACTATATATTGAATTTAAAAATTTACTGTAGTCACTCCTGTAGATAAAATACTAATGAAATTTTAATATATACACTATGCTTAATTAGGTCATCATTAGAAAAATCATGAGTCATTTTCATCCTCCATAGGGAACAGACTTTGTTCACAGAATATGCATTTGAAAGATGCCTGACTGAAAAACTGTTCATTTTTTTTCCCATAGATTTCAGTGTTAGGTGATTTGTAGCATGTTTCTATTCAATTCCAAACTACTTAAAACTGTGGAAACAGTACCATCATGAGAACAAAATGCACTCAGATGCCTGAAACTTCTTGAAGTATGTTGCAAGTTCCTCCAGAGTCTATTTAGAACAAAAGTAACCCAGTTTTTTTACAGAAGAAAAACTCTTCAGTTCTTGGTCCTTTGTCTGCTGATCTTTCTTACATATTTCACAGGGTGACTCTTCCAAAAATATTATTTTCTTTTACTTCAGCAGCAGGACCATCATAATTATTTCTATTTTATGGATGCCAAAACTAAGGCTTTTGGGTGGAATTTGTAAAAGGCTAGCTGGAGGTTACTATATGAGTAAGTAATGTAAACAAGTTCCTTTTGACTCAAAATGTTGCACTGTTTCCCATAAAAAACATTCAAGTACTATATGATTCACCTTGCTTCATGTGTATTGTAATTTGCCTTCTATTCTAATCTATTTCACTCTCTGATGTATTTTTCAGATTTATTATTTTCATTATAATTGCTAATCAATGCTCCCTACAGAGTTCTAATACTAGACCATAACTCCTCGAATGGCTTTGTTTCTATAACTGTTCACTTCTTAATTAGATTACACACAAACAAAAACTGAGGTCTACCAAACAATTTTGGTTAGAGTAAAAGAATCAAATCTAGTTATACAATCAAATATGAGAATCATGGTTGCTTTTGGAAGTCTCCAAAATTTGGAAGTATTTTTACTTTATAGTGTCAAGCTATAGAACCTCTTCAAAGAACCGCTGATTTCCCAATTGAAAGACGTTGTGGAAATATGTTGTACATAGGTCCCAGATAATTCTCTGATGCTTAGTATGTGGAGGCCTTAAAGAATTGTTTTCTGAATGAATCTACAGTTTAGAAACTATTATGTTGCAGTACTTCATAGCAGCAATTACTCATGCAGTAAGATATTCTCATACTCCATTAATACCACAATATAAATGCATGTCAAACATGATATCCCAACTGATATAGGAGCAAAATACCTTCACTCTGATTCAGGTGACATTTGTTCCTATTCCTAGATAGCTATAAATACTTGGGCAACATTCTGTGCTGCAGTTTTATCACATAAAAGGAAATGTAAATGAAATAAGACACTATAATATGTCTCTAACTTTCTAGTATTCATTGTCCTTAAACAGTTATTTTGAAGAAAATGCTCAAGGTCTCCTGGCTTGGAAGGCATAGTTCTTAAGGAATACTTCATAACATCTTTCCACTTCAGAGTTTACTTTGGTAGTTTAAGAAGTTTACAATATCTGAAAACCATTGTCTGCAATATGGTCTATCAAAAATTGGTTCCTTTTTAAAAATGTCTAACATCAAAACAAATGACCAATATTGGTTTATAGAGGTAAAAATAAAATTTTGCAATAATATAAATTATCATTCCAGTAAAATTACTGTTTTATAATCATAGGCACTATGGAATAGCAGTGTACTCATAATTACTAACATTTATGCCAACTGAAATATTGATTTCACAGACAATATGTCTGCATATCTGTATCCTAAAGTTTAACTGCTCCAGAATTTGTTGTGCATTTTGCTGTTAACAAAAAATAATGTTGATTTGTGTTAATATTTATTCAGCATATACTATTCATCATATTCTTTATGTGCATAACGATATTGAAACTTTAATCCTTATGACAGCCTTATTAGAGGAAAATATTATACCTGATAAGAAAACAGAAAAAAAAAAAGAGTTAAGCAACTTATTCTGGACTGAAAAGCTAGTTTAAAAAAAGAAAACAAGAATTATAAGAATAGAATCTCAGAGTAAAGAATCTGTTAATCAGAGAGTAATTGATTAAATGAATTATAACATATCTATTAATTGACCCAGAATTCCACCATTTTTAAGATAATATGAAATTACATCATTGACATGGGAAAACGTTCATTATATATTTATATAACTTTAATCATAAAGCAGCTTAATATATTATGTTTAGAATATACAGCTCTTTAAAAAAAAGAAACTAGTTTGTGTATGTGAGCACACATATATACACACAAGAGGATGGAAAAATATATGGGTTCACAATTCTTTATTTAAAAACTTTACAACCAGACATATTCTGTATAACCCACATTTGAGGATGACATTTTGTTGTATATGTGAAGTATTACCTATTCCAGCAGGGACTAGTTGGAACAACACCTCAAATTAAGCATATTAATATTTCTTCAGTAAAAGTTAATATTAACACTAAATAGAATAAGTCAACTTTTAAAGCAGTCAAAAAATCAGTTAAGGTCTGAATTCTTTGGATTTTGTAATTAAAGAGGTGATGGTGGATCTGAACAATAAAAGGTTAGCAATAGCTACCTCAGACTATTAAATTATAAACAATTATAACCTTTTAAATGTGACTTTTTCTATTTTCAGTTCACAAGGATGTAATGAATTCATAATACACAACAGGTGCTGTTTTATGTATGAGTTTTTAGTAGAATTTTTACACTTTAAGAATTCCTCTATAAGTTAGGGGAAATATATAATCATTTAATTTTTAAAAGAAGAAAGAAGCTTATAGTCATATCTAATGAATAAACTTGAAATTCTTTTAATGCAGAAACTTGGATTTTTGAGTATCAGGGTTTCGGAAGAGCTGTTGTTTTCCCAAGAGTAAAGTGTCTTCTAGGCAAACTACTGACTTGCTAAAAATCAAACAGGAAAGAAGTAACTGTCCCTGCAGTAAAATGTAGCCAATTCATCTCTAGAGGCTGACTACCAATTCCCAGTTCAATGACACAGTGGTTGAAATCCAAAAGGCACTAGACTAGCAATGCCTGAATCTCAACAACATAGGTCTAGAGGCACAGTCTCAGTGGAATAACTCCGTTAGAATATCTGTCATGGAACAAAAGAAGTAATAATAATAATTAAGTGTTTAAAAATCTCATACCTTTACATCTCGATTGTTCTTGAAGAAATCATCTTTATAGATTACATATTTCTATATTTTTATTTAAAATATTATGTCTTCTTATGGTAGCACTAGACACATTTGAATATAAAAGTCAAAATAGTTACTGTTCCTCCAAAAGAAATGAAAAGCAGAATTGTTCTGTTCGCTGATAGCCTGCTTCCTCCTTCGTTCTTTTCAAAACAGGGAACCAGGCTGTCATATATAGTTGGAAAAATAGATTTTTCCTCTCTGTGAAGGAGCATGAGTTTATTCAAGCAGAGTCAGGTAGTTTATAAAAACTACACACTTAATATAAAAATGACAAAGTATAAAGCTCTTCTTTAAGTCTAATTCATATTTAAGGATCCTGATACACTTTTTCTTAAGAGGACAGAACATCACAAATCTCAAATGGTGCACCTAGTAACACAGCATATAAATAGCTCAAAAATAACTGTAAGCTCTCTGTCTATTATTGCAGAACCAATAAACAAGAAAACTGAAAATTATGACATTATTACATTATTTTGTGTTATCTCTACTCATTAAAAAGAAAATGAGTGCATTTAAAATAATTTTGCATGTCAAATGACAGTAAGCCTTGCAACTGAAATGATACTGAAAGGAATATCTGTAAAGGGCAGATACATGATCTGATGTGAATTTTATCAAGATTATGTAGAAGTATGAGGAGTCTGAGAAATAAGTAGTTCATACCAAAATGGTAGTAGCATAGTATCAAACATTTATATCATTCCCCTGTGTTATGTGGTTTTGATATTATGAAGCCAATAAAATCACATTAAAAAGCTTTAGGAGAAAACTTTTCTTGTCAATTAGGCCTTAGATGGATTCTACCTTTTCAGTTTCCCTGTTGATTTAATATACTAGATTGCATTAACAGCACTAGCTTGTAAATAAGGAAGCTCTGAATCCTATTAATGAAGATACACTGCCAAAATAATCAGCTTCTTACTTAACAAGTTTCCAAGTATTTGGAAAAGCTGTGAAATAGGATTATAAGGTTAAGCTGTGTACATTTGGCTTGTCACTACATAAATATTTCAGAAATTTGATCTCATAGGCTGAAGAAACACCTGTCTAATCATGACTCTTTTCCAAGTTACATGAATTTCAGTGAGCAGAGCAATACACAAATGCTGATGAGAAACCATGTCAATTTAAATAGTGTACTTTCTGTTAGTTATATTATTTTATCATATATCATCTTGCTGAGCAAAGATATAAGAAATATTTTAGAAAAGGTCTGCGGTATCATACTAAGGGGAGTCAAATTTTTGAAACTTAGGATAACCACCTGAAATATCCAATACTGCTTTTCTGCTTATGTCATGATATGTAATTTTAGTGCAATTGGATGTTGTAAGTATAAATGCAGTGTAATATGGACCCAGAAAATAATTAACGTGAAGGAGGAGTCGGTGCATAAAATGATAGTAAAAGTTCAGCAGTCCTTCTACTTAATCGAAACCTTAATGAAGTTGAACATTGGTTACTTTATCCAGATCTAGGATTAAATAACTATGCTGATTCTTTGTCAAATATACAACAGCCCATTAAGCCTGACTTTATTTTTTCAAATTTTGTTCAAAAGGTAATTGGGTTAAAATTGTACTAAATATGGCTCTTATCAGATTAACTTCAACTTTCCAACTTGAAAACATGGATTTTGAAACTGGTCCAAAATGGCAGCTAAAGGTCAATGAATCAAATTTCCAATTATATGTCCTGGGAACAGATGGGTGCAACAAAATCTAATGATTGAATTTTAAATGCTTTCATGCACCTTTTATCTGTTTCCCAACATGTTGATTCTACCTTAATGCTCTAACAACATATTAAGTTTATTACAATTAGCCAACCGAAATAATATCTCCATTTTCCAATTATTTATATCATGTTACCAGGGGATATTGAACCAGAGCTGTTTTCCTTCTCCCACCCCTACTGCTTTTCCATCACCACTGCACATTTCCCCCAAACAAAACCCAAACTATAACATCATTAAATAACATATGTGTCACCGGAGATTTGATTATTCCAGTAAGATAATGAGAAAAATAAAGCTCAAGTTCCCTGAGACTCAATGGGAAATTTCAAATGAAAACAATTTTAAGGAATTTGTTTACTAAGTTTATAAATTTTCTTTACTTATGTTATGGACTGACATGTTAGTATATTTTCCTGACTTATATAGGCATAACCTTATAAATATTTATCAAGAGGTAAAAAAATTAAACAGTCTATTTTCAGGAGTGGTAGATGGAGGATTTTATCTCTACTATATCTCAATAGAGCACAGCACACTTTTGCCCAAAGAACAAAAAGAGGACATCACATGGAGAGGTTTATTTTAATTCTTTTTTTAATAAAATAAAATATATACTCAATTTTAGATTAAAGAAAATCTAAGCAATTTTAATTTTAATAAACAAAATTGCTTTTTTGTGTTTAAATAATGCTAAACATAATACTATTCAGCAAAACCAATCTCAAATCTAAACCACCCCTAAATAGCTCCACTGTGTATTATCAATATATGAGTATCAGGTCTGAATGTACATATAGTTAATTATTAATCTGATGGTAATACCACCATGCATCAACATATATATCTAAAAATTTTAAATGTTTATATCGGATGTAAGTATGCAAGGTTCTTAAGGTATACTTGTAAAAATATATTTTCTAAATGAATATCACAGAAAAGAGACCAGATGGCAAGGATAAAGAGAGAATTAGATCAGGTCAATTTAAGACATAATAATTCCTTTCCATTTGTTTCATTCAAATTATGTGTTTTGTGATGCTTTTCAAATATTTTAAAACATTTTTGTAGTTTTTAAAAAAACAGTACATGCTTTAGATTATATGATTTTGTGTGAAGACTAACATAAATGCACATAAAAAACTGCTATATTTGCAAAACGTTAACATTTTTACTAACATGTTAGGAAGTCACACTTCCAGTAGATTTCTAAGCTATATTCTTTAAAACAGCGATTTTCCAATGTGCCACAAGAACTTTCAAAAGTCAGGGGTACTGATCTCTTTTTCTTTAGATTGTCAAAAAAAACTATGACAAGAGCCAACATGACAATAGCCCTGTCTTTAACCATAAACATATATTAGGTCATATAATATAGATTTGCATTTTATTGGTCACATCGTATAATAAGGTTGCATCTGATTGGTTAATTATCAGTACTATAAATCCTTATGTACACATATAGGCACCTGATTTTTTTAAAAGTCACTTTGGAGCAAAAAGGGTAGGTAACTACTATTATTATTTTTTTGTAAATCAGTCAAAATTAAATGTATTTTTCATCAGATCGGCAAAAAATATAATATGGTTTTTGGTGTGCCACAGAATTTTAGCAATTAGTTTGTGTGCCATGAGATTTAAAAAGGTTGAAAATCGCTGCTTTCAAAAGAAAGCATGTATGATAGTTTAAGAAAAATCAAAGAGAAATTAATAAAATTCAGAAAGATTATGGCTTTCTGAAAAGTATATCTACTCTCAGTCCCTAAGCCTAGTGTAGTGACATGAAACCAGGGCGAGGCCAGGCATTCTACCTGGAGGGAGGAGCACCCATTGCTGATATGCCTTCTTTCCCCAGATGGCAAATATTCCAGGGTAAATTATCAGATGGACTTAAATTGTAATGTTTAGATAATTGTGGATATAAATGTCCCTATTGACAACTTATTATTTATGGGCTAATCTATAAAATAATTAACACTATTAGTTTAATCTTTTAGAAAGTCTTTCTCTTATTTTTGAATGTTAATTGACAATGAACACTAAACTTCTTAAATTTATATTTCTATGTTCCTTTCTATTGTATTTTCCTTCAATTTGTATCCTAGCTACTCTGGCAAGTGAAGATAATTAAATTTTAATACAATTTGAAGGCTCATTTTGCTTGATGCCTTTATTCTATCAATCCCTCCTTTATTCTGTCAATCCCTCTTATTATTTGTTATAAATTTTCCAATTAAAATTTAAAATTCAGGTATATAGTAATTAAGTCCTAGAATAGCTTTAAAGTAGCAATTGTTTTAATTGAGGTCTTTAAAATTATTTCGGTTTTATTAATTGAATTAATGATTATGAATTGAACAGCTCTGCAGGTAGTAGATGTATTTTAAAAAACAATACTAATATGAGCAACATACTGTTTATATGCATGCTTAGCTTATGTTTCCTCAATATGTACCTGACAATTTCATACCACCTACGCAAGATAGACTCTAAAACTGTGAGATGTTTGTGAGTTGGATTATTATTATTACATACATGTGATACTTATCCATGGTAATTTTCTTCTCCTATTATCAGATGGCAAATGCTCGGTACCAGAGTGATTATATCATAAAATCACATGTCAACAAAATAAATAAATATAATCCCAAAGTAATTATTTATGATTTGTATGTAATTTCATTTCATTAAAAATTATATAGAAAATAAGCACTTGTGAGAAGTCTTCATAAGTATAAGAATCTTAAACTTAAATATTTAAAGAATATTATATTAGTTTTCTTTATAACTTACTAAAGCTATGTGATCCTTAAAACCTTAACAAACAGTAATAAAATCTGAATTGCATAGTTTCAATAATTTATAAAGCATACCAAGGAATAGGACAGAAGACAAAAGATATGCCCTTATCAACACTATGTTATCTTGATTTACTCTATATATATACACACACACATATATATATATATATAAGTGTGTATATTTAACAAATTCTGTGAAAGTTGATTCTCATAATTATAAACCTTGATCACATTTTTTTATTAACTTGTAATATCATCAATAGAATTCTATAGGAATTTTCATTGTAGTTATTTAAAAGGTAACAACTGTGAGTAACAATTATCTAAATATGTCACCTTCAAATAAATTATTTACCAGCATGTAATTATTTCTTCCGTTTTATGTTAATAATATCTCAGACTTTGGCCTTAGTAATTTCTAGGTTTGAAGTCTAAACTCTTGCATGTATTTGATCAGTGGTCATAGGAAATTATAAAGAATTCATATTTTTTAAGTGCTTACTATGCATTAGAAACCAGGCTATGTTTTCTCAACTACGGTGACAAACAAGATGAATATGACCCTTGTTCTCAAGTGTTCTATCTAAACTGCTTTGTGACAAATTAACTTTATCAACAGTTACAACGCCAATCCAGATTTAAAACTGTTCAGAACTTAATTACATTCATTATTTTGTGTGTAGATCGATTAGATCTTTATTAAGAATAAAGGTTATACACCACAACCCATAGAAGGAATAAATGGAAAATGGTAGCATGTTAAATCACCTGTTGTCCAGTTACACTATATTTATTACGGTTCTTTAAAATTCTTACCAATTAGGTAGATTTAGAATCAAGCATAGAATGAAAATACTTTCATTTATTTCTGCTGATTAGATATTACTTTAAAGTTCAAAGAACTGTGCTTTCTTTTTTACCTGCCAGTCTAAATCCTCCTTTCTCAACATTGCCAAATAGTCTTGCTTACAATGTACTTCAAACTTAACCAAGCAATAGAGGAGCATGGTGGAAAATATTGTCCATTCCTTTGCTAAGACTTTACATGTCAACTTTTTGCCTAAGGCAAATTATAACCACTGATGTGTGGATCTTTATTTCTAGAAATGTACTATGGAAACACTGACATAACTTTTAACCACAGCAAACAGAGCCACTCTAATAAGCAGGCGCCCCCAAATCTAAAAATGCAGAAGGAACAGAACGATCCTGGCAGGAATTAATCTGCCATTTTCACACATCTGCCCAAGGGAGGTATTGTAATTGCAAAAATTTACTCTACTACTGCTGAGACTCATAGTAATTATGTTTTTTTTTTTTAAATAGAAATAGCCACAGGTGGTAACAAATTGGGTTTTGAGATGGGGAACCAGGCATGCATTCTAACCTAAATTACTATTTAATTGTCTTGATTATAAAAAAAAACAAAAAAAACAAAAAAACGTGGAACATCTATTGCTCAAAATGAGAAAAAAGAAAGTTTCCTTAACTGTATTCCTTGTCTTTTAGTTTCTTTCTAATTAGGCATATTGCGTCATTTGTTGGTATTGGCACATCTTATTTTAAGGCCACACCATAGAATAGGCTTTTTTGCCAATAATCCTTACAAATTCCTGAGAGTGTGATTTATTTAATAGAATAGTTCTCTTATTTCCTGCCTTATTATCATTTAAGAATAAATTGTAGCCTTCTTAGAAGGTCAGAATTTGGAAATTTAACTAATAATTACTACTGTCCATGCATCTTCCAATACTAAACCTGCAAGTTATAGACTTTCTTTTTTCAATCCATTTTTTATTAATTTTTTTCTATTTTACAAATTTACACATGTCTATGCTCTCAATAATTCTCTTTATTATTACATTAGCCTTATGCATTAATGCCAACATATTTTCATTGTTTTTCAAATTACAAAATATGCCAAGTAAGACTTAATGTGTATCATCAAACTATTTTTATAATCAGGAAATTCTGATTTAATTAACCAAGATTAGAATAAGAAACTAGTCATTGGTTAAAAACAAAAATAAAAAACCCAATTCATTAGTGTAACACAAGGAGATGCAAGGATTCAAATAATAATAATAATAATATTAAAGCAATCAAGTGTCTTACCTTGATGAGAAGTCAAGTTTTATGCAGTCTTTAATTCTATCTTAATGATAATGATAATGAAGATAGATCATTAATTTCTCTTTTATTTTGCATGACTTACAACTCCTCTGATTCATTTCTTAATGCAATAAGTTGATTTTGGATAATTGTTTTAAAATAGATGCAAATTTGAAAAAGCAAAATGGAAAGCAAGAATTTTGTGCCCCAATGAAATCCTGATAAGAATTCAGCAATATTTAGACAATACTCTGAGAGGTTATTTGCTGACAAAACTATAAAATCAAAGCAAATTATTTTTAAAGTTGTTCAGAAAGCTATGACAATGTTTATATTAAAAAAGTGTCATTAAGCAATTATCATGTTTGAGCTTGAAAATAATCCCTTTTGAAGCTGGTTCCTTTTTTTCCTCCAAAATACTAAATAAAATTTTTTCTTAGAAATTTTGCTAAGACTTTTAAGCATATTATTTCTCAAACATTCTAATTTCTTATTATCATCTCATCTACTGAAATGGACACATCGGTAAAAGCATGTATCAGCCGCTTTACATTGTGCTTAAATTATCCATTATGGTAATCGTAGGTGAACTGTTTTTATAAATATCCATTCTGCATATGCAATTGCTCTGGTGAAATCTATCAAATATTCAGTCATTAAGTAATCTCGGTATAGTCTGACAAAACATGTGCTATAGAAAATAAAATGAACAGTTTTTAGCAAAGATATTTATATTGGGGTCTCTCAATTAAAAAGGAAGATTATATCTTAAGGGTAAAAACTATAGTTTTAGATTTTAAAAGTGATGTATGTGTTCATAGTGCAAATAAAGATTTTAGAATTTATCTAAGACATTGATAGTCTAAAACTGGGTTATAAAAATAAGGAAGATATTTGGAACCCCAGACCATTCTGCCTACAATAAAATACCTGTTGCATTTCTGCTTTATAAAAGTAAGTGTTTAGAGTTTAGGATATATATGTACTGGTATATTTCCATTGAGTTTTATTGAATTGGAGGACCTAAAAATTCCAGGTAAAAGTACAATCCTTTCATTCATTATTCGGCAATGATTATTAAGGAGTCAGATAGAAACACTGTAAAGAAGTATATTAATCAATGACTAATGCTTAAATTATATTTTTAAAAAGTTATCACTAAAAGAAGCTTAAGAAAATATATCTAAAGCACCTAGTTGTTGGAAAGGAATTATTTAGTCACGTTGCAAATTAAATTTATTTAAAAATATATGTGATATGAAGTCATTATTTACATTATGCATTAATATAATTTACAAGCATGTGCCTAGTGTCTCTTAAAAGTAGTATATATCTACAAAACAATTATGAATGTATAGCTTTGAAAACTTGAAATAGAGTTTTAATGCTGTCGTTTTCAAATTTTACAAAGGCTGCTTTTAGCTGATAAAGAGAGTAAACAAGAACTTGTCCTTTAAATGGTCCCTTTAATGTGTTCACTAATTAAAATCATTCAAAAACATTACCAGTTTAAAAAATAATAAATATTGCTCAGTCAGAGTATACTCCAGAACCAAATAGAAGCTTACAAAATCACACTCATCTTTACCTTGCTCATTTTTCATCCAAAGCAAATATGGTTCAAGACTATATTGTTAAATAGAAGCATAAAGAAAATAACACAGGTGTTTAAATGTTTCAAAGTGACTGATATAAAATGCATTTCTAATACTATTAAATTATTGTAATATATTCCATTTCTCTAATCAGAAGTCTATTTATGTAGATTAGTTACATCTAAAGTCTCATTTATCCAACCTGTATTTATCCTTTGATCACAAAGCTTGTTAATTTAAATTGTCTTTTATTGTTATGATTCATTTTTTCATAATTATCCTGTTTAACTGCCTTATTTTGTAATAAATATATGTAAATGTGCCAATCATATTCAGCACAGTTATGTTAGATGCTCAATGAACTGTAAGAGCCATTTCACTACAATGAAACTGCCTGGAATAGAGCCAGGGCAAGGCCTATAAACACCAGTAATCAGAACGTCACTAGGACCAGAAGAGAAAAACAAAAGTCTGTCATATGTATATCAATAGATTCTCTCAAATACTGTCTGAAACCAATTTTACATTCTATCATTAGAAGAACCTCATGCATACCAGGGAAAGATACCACTAATAGAGTCACAATTTGCATCTATATTTTGTTTGTTTCTTTCTTTTTTTTGGGGGGGGTTACCTTACAAATATTGAAATTATATTCTGCAATGGCAATGATGCACTAGCAAGCATCTGCTTAGTCACTGCAGAAAATGTTGATATCATTAAGGACTTCTTTATTATAGATAATTTATTTCAGGAGTCCAAAGAATAGCAATATATCACTGTCAAAGATAGTGGTGAAAGCTATGACTAGCTGTAAAATACTGGGTTGCCTTTGAAAGAAATGCTTGTCAATATCTTTTTCACTTAAACAGGTTGATAATAGATTAGTGTAGGTCTGGTGAACTTTAAAAGTATTTTGTAGATAGGTGGAAGAAGTCATACTGTCTTCAAATGGATAGGCAAATGAACTCTATGCTATTTTTTAACAAATATATGGTCACTGCTTGAAGGAATTCAATACAAAAAAAAAAAATCCTTTTCTTCCCTAATGGCTTGACTAAAATATGACTTCAGGATAATGCACTGTGGGATTTATTAAACAGAGGTACCATTGAGGTGAATACATTCTGGAACGATAACTAATATCATAATTAGCAGGTGCATTTGTAAGAATTTACCCACTATTGAGTGTATTGCAAGACTACCCAGCATAAGGGAGTAAAGTTTCACTTCCTAACTGGCATAAGACCAATTCTAGTGGCTTCATCTTTCTCCTGTCATTTCATCATCACATCATCAGACTTACAGCATATATTCTCACAGTGCCTCCAGCCACCCTATCATCCTCTAAAATAATCAGAAACTTACGTAAGATTTTTTTTCTCTAAATCATCATAAATTTCATTGAAGTCCAGTTGTTCCTTAAATTCTTCTCTTCCTTAGACTTACTGGCTCTACTCTAAGGACGTTCAAACTATTTGAAGCTTTAAAACAGTAAAATCAACAAGTTTAAACATATTTCCAAGAAAAAATTAAGGTGTGAGTTCACCCTTAAAAAGAGAACTGCCTCTTAAGTAATAAAGAATAAAAATGGACTAATATTTGTGCTTATGTATTTTCATACATTATACTGAAAATATATACATATATATGTATATACATATTTTAACTTTGCCAGTAAATTTTATTGTTCACATTTCCATAATTATAGGCAGAGCCAACTTTCACTCTAGTAAATGCACATAAACATTTTTTTAACTTAAAAACAAATTATTTTCTTAACTTACAACTTTTATAGATATATTTCTATTGCATAATATTACATATGGAGCACTAACAGTTAAAACATGGCAATGATAATGAAACATGATAAAGTATAAACATTTATTTTTAAACAGTATTTAATAACTATATGGAGAATTTTTGTGTTAAAATATGTATATTACTTAGTCCTTTAAAAAAGATGATATTTGAAATTATTTTAAGAATAACTAATTTATTTTAACTTCATATATAAAACCTGTGTCTATGCACTGTAAGAGGATGAATAATGCATATTATAACATCAATTTTATAAAGAAAAGTTTCTTGAAAATATGACTTAGTGCGTCTGTGTGGCTTGATCAGTATAGTCACAGGCAATAGGAAATATTTAAAACATAAATTTTTTTCTTCAGTAAAAAATATGTTCAAGCAGTTGATACAGGAATTGTGGGGCATACTTTTCCATGGCCTTATATTTTTCATGATTACACAAAGCCTTAAATATCATGAAGATGCCAAGAAAGATATTCCAAAATCTTCCTTGTAGGCTTATAAATAATAGTTAATGAAATTACAAAACTCACCCATTGAATGCAAAAGTGAATAAAATTTACTTTTAGAACTCAAGTAAAATTATAGAACTTACCTACAGAGCCCAAGTTAAATTAAAAATTATTTTACTTTTACATTTATAAGAGACCAATTATTAGTCTTTTATAAATGTAAAGTGATAAGAATAAGTATTACCTATCTGGTATTTAGAAAAATTAATTGATAACTATATCTAATGAATGAAGACATCATTACCTTATGAGTAGCTATATCAACAAATATTAAAAATAAGATTCTCAGGTTTCTAGTTCATATAAGTAAAAGTACAGTTTTGTGTTTTCATTTATTGTATAATTGAGAAATGCACAGTGATTTATATTGGAGCTCAGATTTTCATGGACAAACACAAAACTAAGAGTAAATAACAATATATTAAGTGATGATAACAATAATTTGCATTTTAAACTTCTGTAAAATCAAAACACCTTAATGGCTGATTATTGTTTTAAGTAAGTTCATTTGTTCTTTATTTGTACTACTTATACTATACAGTAAAACAGAAAAAAAAAGTTTTGTGATTATGTACTCACATTAATTTGAAGCAGGAATTCATCTTATCTTTAAAAATATTTTTTGAAAGACAAGTATACAAGACACTCCTGTAGGCATGTAATAAGAAGAATTTTCTTTTTAGTCAGCCAAACACAACCCCTAAAAATAGAGATGTATATGGAGTTTATGCAAATGATTGCATATAACTGATCAAACTGTCATGTTTAAGAATAACACTGCAGGAAAATACCCTAAAAATTATAAATACAAAAAAAAAAAATGTTTACCTACTCTGTTTGTTACTGAAATTGCCAGCATACCTGAGTGTGAAGTTTTGAAAATCATGAATTAGGGAACTCATTTGAATTCCTATTTTTAAGATCCTCTCAGAGATTAGGGACATGGGACTAAAGACATACAATGAATAATGTTCCTAGTAAAGGTACAATTTTTCTTTCACCTTTTCATTCTAAAACACTGAGTTTATTGTCTCTATTATAATATTTTAGTCCCCTATGTCTCAAGTTTATTTTATACATTTACTATGTGTTTAATTCTCTTTTATTGAAAATGCCATGCATATATATCAACAGGATTTTCTCTTCTAACATAAAGAATCTAAAGTCAACCCTAATGTGAATCTTTCAATATTGAACTGTAAAAGTATGTGTGTAAGAATGTATTCCTTTCAAAAATTTGTTTCAATATATCTTATTCTTCTGGCTCAATACATTTTCTTCTCTGAAAGCATATTAAAATGACTTGTAATAGTACTACCAAAAAATTTGAAAACACACATGTTCAAACAAAACTAGAAATACTCCCACTAGTAAAAAACCCCAGCCTTCCCTCTTTTCTCAATAAAGCCCTGGTTGAAAACGCCTGTTGAGAAGTTTCTCCGAGACTTAAATAATTCTTGATAAGCCAGGACTAGCAGTTACTCATGACAATTGTGACAATTAGTGATGATCTCTACTTGATTTTAGATTCTCATATTAACATATGAAATAATGTATGTGGAAATTGCTCCTATGAATAATACTTTTATAAATTGGTATAACAATCTATTTGTCTCCCCTACCACAAAATCTGCACTCCTGTCTTTCAAAACATTGTATCTTTAAAATGAATAAGATATTTCATTACAACAATCTTTTATTATGAGTCACACTACTAATGATATCTTAATCACTTGCCCATTGTTCAAGGACTTCATAAACTGTCACTACTTCAGTTGAGAAACTTGAAATAAAATCTCTTTAAAATCTGAAATAAAATATCTTCTCACAAAACACTGTTTCTACATTACCTTACATAATTCTTCTGCATCCATAATCAAGAAATATACTATTATGCCTAAAAACCTACAGATTGTAACCTTAAAATTTTAGGCCCCACAACTCACACAAAATCTTTTGATACTTAAACAAATCTTAATTTGAGCTATAACAGCAGTCTTAGAGATCCTGAAGTTTCTAAGTTTCATGTCAGTGCTCTCTACCAGTGTATCTCAAACAATTATGACACTCTTTTTATTCCATCATTAGAAATACACTGTACATTTTCAAATGGTATACAAGATGCTAGAAAATAAAATAAACAAGATCTAGTACCTGCTAGCCCAAGTGCATTCTAGTGGATTAAAACTCTTCCTTCAGATACACATAAGGTTAATAGTATGTTTCCACAACAGGCTATGTTAAATACACCCACTAATAAGTGCACTTGAAACAAGATTGTGGGATACGTGAACACTTTAATTTAAACACTTCAGCACAAATTATTTGTAGCACACTAGTTTAAAAAAATAAAGAAAAAAGATAGATCACTGTAGTCAATTTACTCTTTTCTCTATAATAGGAATTGAGGAAAAATATCTGATTCATTTAAAAGAAAGTTAACTTATTAGAAATTTACAAAGCATCCCTTCTAAGATTGCAAAACTCAGTGGGGGGTGGGGGAGGGGAAGATCCTGCTTTAAAATTTATATCGAGGATATTTCCAGTCCAGGGAAAGAGCAATATGGGCAATTGGGCCACTTTGGGGAAAAAATGTTTTTTTAACTTAAAACAATTTATTCTGGGTCTTTATGGTATTAATTAAGATTATAGAAGAAAAGGAATGACAACGAAGCTTGTCCTTTTGCTTTTCTGTTTAAACTCTCAATCTCCTTTTTTCCTGTGTGTTTTGCATGTGTGTGTGATTTGCTTTAGCTCAAATTTTACTGCTAATGAGAGCAATAGTCATTGTCATCATCATCAGCAGCAGCAGCATCATTATCGTCATCATCCATCCATCCATTCATCAAGCAATGACCAGCTTCAAGAAGAGTATAATGTAAACACAGTATGGGCGCCCCATCCCTCAAAACCGTCTGGATAGTTCCATCCAAGGTTGTTCCTCACTAATATGACCAAGGAATTAGGCTTGCTGAGAATTCGACTGCACGAACTTCATTTTTACATGGACTGTAAGAATTCAACTGATAGAACTTGAAGTAGAAGATTAAGTAGTAACCCTCTGTGATATCATTGTAACTGTCAGTGGTAAAAATATAAGAAAGGTATATAACATGTGTGTTTGTAAAATGACTGTAAAAGATTTATACATATATATTTTAATATATCTCCTTCTAAAGAGATGATCATAAATACCAGTTTTACACAGTCACAGAAAGACTTTCAAGAAACCATAATTTTTTAAAGGAAGAATTTCTTGTTCAGTTTTATATAAGTGTCAAAAAATCATGATTATTGGTATACAGTAAATACTGAAAAAGTATAATTTAATATTACCACAATTTATACTTTAGTACTCAGTAGCATCAAGTACAACTTTGTTTTACAAGGACATTATACTATTATAAGAAAATATGTTTTGCTAAGTTTTAGTATTTGTTACACTTATCTCAGAAAGTTTAAGATTGTAAAATTTTAAAACTATTTTACTAATAAAAACATTACTTAGGCAAATGTCATTAAAAGGTACTTGCTTTACAAAGCATAAAATAGTGAACAAATTATTTTCATTTGCCCCAAACTAATCTTACTCCCAAAGTGTCACTTATAGTTAAACTCAATTTTGAATTCCAAGTATTGCACATCCAGTGTAATTTGTAGTAGCACACATTTATAATAAACAAGAATTAAGTTTATCTGTGCCATAACTCAATAGTGGATATAAGAAACTAAGCAGTGACTAGACACAATACAGTTACCTCCTGTTGTCAAAATCTATGTCCATACTGAGTCAGTTTTTTCATATATGAATAATTATGAATGATACTATCTAATGCATATTAAATATCACTTAGCTATACAGAAAATACACAGTATACAAACTAAATGTATCCTGAATTCTTTTTGGCACAAGTGCCCTCAATGCAACTTTCCCTTCTGTTTTCAACAGCCCAAAATGAGTTTGTGACCCTCTTGTGAACTTCCTTTGTTCCTCAATGACACCCAAAAAACAGATCAGGAAAACCACAGGACAAAATAAATTTAAACTTTCCATAGATAATTGTCATTATCCAGAGTCTACATGTATTCAAACCTTTTAAAGATCTTCAGAGCATATTTCACATTTTCAAAGCTTAAACAACTCAATGTATTATGCTGCAGTTTCAGCTAAAAGTAAATAAAATTCATTCCCTTTAAAACACTTTTTAAATATAAAACTGAGGGGTGTGTGTGAAAACTTAGCTCAGATTGATTCAGGCTCTTGTTGCTGTGTTGTACTTAAGTAACTTCTTAATGTTTGGGTATACATTTCTTTCATTTGGCATAATATTTTTTAATGGACTTCAATATCTGGGAATCCTTTTTTATAGAAAAATGTAGACCACCAAACAAAAATAAACTAATTTATGAATACTGAACACTGCTAACATGTTTAAACCTATAAAAATAAACTTTAAAAATGCAACAAATTTAGACATTTACATCTTGTAGATTTTTGACTATTTACATGTTGTACACGCAGTGGCAAAAGTGTAAACCATTTTCATTAAAAAAGAAGAAAAATTCCCCTCTTACTGCTGCTGGCTATGTGACTTGTCCTGTACCAAAGGTTTCAGGACAGCTCCCAAACCAGCAATAAAGTGAAGTCCCAGTTATACTAAAAGTCTCCTACCTGAATTATGGACATCCGAGTGGCAGGGGTCTCGCTCGCATTAGTCCCTTGTCCGGTGAAGCTGGTGTGGCAGCCCGCGTGCCCCTGAGGAACAGTCAGGTTGTTGGAGGCTGGTTTGAGATACATCACCTCCGACCGTGGTGAGCTGAGGGGCAGACGGGTCTGGTAGTCAAAGTACATGGGGGAGGTGGCCAGGGAGGGGCTGCTCACCACGTTCATGACGTTCATGGCATTCCTCTCCTCCACCTCGCTCTGCACCAGCATGATATCGTTTTTGTTGATCTTCTTCTTCTTGCCCTTGCCCCCGCCCAGCTGTGGGTGGCTGTACTCGGCAATACGGCAGTTGTAAGTGCGAATCTCCTTGTTCTCTCGCTTGCACTTGACGGCGATGGTGATCATGGCCGCTAGGAGGATGATAGAAATAGTGCTCAGAGTCACGATGAGCGGCAGTGACATGTCCCAATGGTGCTGCTCGCCGTTCACCCGGGGAACCCCCTCGGGCAAGGAGCCGCTCACCGATCGAATGATGAGTTTGGCCACTGCAGACAGGGTAGGCTTGCCATGGTCAGTCACCTTCACTACCAGCTCCACCACCGGAGTCACGTCCTCCCAGAAGGGATGCAGCGTGCGGATCTCGCCACTGGAAGGATCGATTTCAAACAGGTGGTCGTCATTACCATCTACGATCTCATAGGTGAGGCGCCCGCTCTCGCCGAAGTCGCTATCAAGGGCGCGCACAGTGCTCACCAGGTAGCCCAGGCCAGCGTTTCGCGGTACCTGCAGCTCAGCGGTGTCATTCTGCAGCGTGGGCAGCACAATCACCGGCGCGTTGTCATTCACGTCTAGCACTGTCACCCTCACAGTGGCGTTGCTCTCTAAGTGTGCGGGCGCCCCTGAGTCCTTAGCGAGCACCTTGAACTCAAAAGCCTTGGTCTGCTCATAGTTAAAGGAGCGCAGGGCGTAGATGGCCCCGTTGGTGGGATTCACAGAGACATAGGTGTAGATGGACACGTCGCCGATGTGCGAGGGCAAGATGGAGTAGGACACTGTGCCGTTTTGGCCCAGGTCAGGGTCCTGGGCAAGCACCGAGCCCAGGTACTCTCCTGGGATGTTGTTCTCGTGCACCTGCAGCACGTAGAGTCCCTTGGTGAAACGAGGCGGGTTGTCGTTCTCGTCCAGAATCTTGACGGCGAACGACTTGGTGGAGTTGAGTGGAGGGGATCCACCGTCCCGCGCCACGATTGTCACGTTGTACTCGTCTTGTGTCTCCCGGTCCAGAGGGCGGTCAGTCACCACCGTGTAGAAGTTGTCGTAGTTCTCCTCCAGCTTGAAGGGCACAGCACCTCCCGACCCTCCCAGGCCGCCGCCGCCGGTCGTCCCACCTCCTCCCAGGACCCGACACTGCAGCTGTCCGTTCTTGCCCGAGTCTCTGTCAGTGACCCGCACCAGGGCGATGACAGTGCCTGGTGGGGCGGCCTCGCTCAGCGCCCCCTGGCGCACAGAGACGAACCCGATAGACGGCGCATTGTCGTTGCGGTCAATGAGTTTGACAGTGACTTTGCAGTGGGCCGGGATGGGGTTGGGCCCCAGGTCTCGGGCTTGCACGTCGATCTCTAGCATCCCGTTTTCCTCGTAATCCAGATTGCCTTTGACTCGGATCAGGCCGGTCTTGGGGTCGATGGAGAACAGCTCTCGCACGCGGTCGGGCACGTAGCTGCTGAAGGAGTACAGCACTTCGCCGTTGGGACCTTCGTCAGCGTCGGTGGCATTCAGATCAATGACCACGGTGCCCAGCGGAGAGTTCTCGGGCAGCTCCACCAGGTAGGAGGGCGCCTCGAAGACTGGGCTGTTGTCATTGGAGTCAATCACCTTCACGTTGATCTGCACGGTGGCGGAGCGCGGAGGCTCGCCGCCATCCAGGGCTGTCAGCACGAGTGTGTGGTGGTTCTGCTGCTCTCGGTCCAGTGCCTTCTGGATAACCAGCTCTGGAAACTTGGTGCCGTCGCCGCGGGACTTCACGTCCAGCGCGAAGAGGCCGTGGTCGTCGCGCGTGAGCAGATAGGTGCGGAGACCGTTCTCACCTGCGTCGGGGTCGTGTGCACTGGTGAGTGGGAAGCGGGTACCAGGGGCCGCGTTCTCTGATATGTCCATCTCAATCTGGTCGGAAGGGAAAGAGGGCGCATTGTCGTTGATGTCCTGGATCTCCACTTTGATCATGCAGATCTCCTTGTCATTGGCGAATACCTCGAGGGACAGCTGGCATTTGGCGTTGTGGCGGCAAAGGGACTCACGGTCGATGCGCTGCTTGGTGTAGAGGAGCCCGCTGTCGGCGTCCACGTCCAGCAGGTGCGGCGCCGAGTTCTCCAGCACCCGGTAGCTACCGGACTTGCTTCGACCGCCGCCGCCGCGCTCTGCGGGCGGAAGCCCTGGCTGCAGTCGAGCATCCTTGCCGATATTGCCGATCACCGTGCCGGCCCCCTGCTCCTCCGGCACAGAATAGTTGAGGTTTTTGAGCGTCAGGGCAGGGGCCCAGAGCAGGAAACAGCAACAGATGGAAAGGTACATCCCAGACCGGTGGTGTGGGAGCCCGAGCAGCCGGACTGGAGGGGCGAGAGGATGGGTGCGCGCCAGCCTGGAGCCCCCGCGCACCTTGCGCGGGCAACGCCAGCTACAAGTCGGTGGGTTCTTCCTCCCTCCCTCCGCTACCGGACTGCGGCACCAGGCGGTCTGTCCTTATCCGCTAAGTTCCCGAACCTGTTGATCTACTGCATCCGCACCGGGCGAGAAGCAGCAGCGAAGCAGAGCTGCAGGGTCACGGAGCAAGGCGGAGGCTTCTTTCCGCTGGGGGCAAGTCCGGGGCTTTGTCTCCGCCACCCGAACTTGGGGCGACTCAAACTTGAGCGACGATGCCGGTGATAAGAAGTAAATCGAGACTGGTGATAATGAGACTAGAATCCGTAGGATATCCTCTCTCCCGCGAGGGCGCTGCAAATCCACTCCCGCCTGTAGCCTCCCGAATACACTTCACATTGGGTGGGGGAGGGAGCGGGGAGGTGTGTCTCCAGGCAAATCGGAAAGTGAAATCCTTACTTGTTTCTGGCCGCCTCCAGTGATGAAATTGACGCGGATGGGGAGCAACGAAGAGAGAGTCAGATATATTTTGCAGCTTCCCCGAAGCGCTGTGAAATATCTTTCTGCTTGCTTCTCGGGCCGGTCTGTGTTCAGGCAGTGTTTTGCTGCATTTAGAGATCTAATCTTGCATTTCTGGCTGAGGCGGCGGCGGCGGCGGCGGCGGCGGACTGCATTTCCCAGCCAAGCTTTTTTTTTTTCCCCCCTCTCTCTCTTCGTTCCGAGAAGCCAAAGGGAGGGGAGGAAATGCAGCGCAAAGAACTAGTGTCCCGATTTGTAGTTTCCTTCCTCCACCAAGCTCCTCCCTCTCGTTTTCCGAAAAGGCTTTCCCCTGGAGTCAAGAAAGCCACAGCCTGATCAGCGTTTGTGGTGTGAGTCTGTCGGGAGGGGGAAAATGTACCGATGTATCTCAGCCCTGTTGGGAGAACACACACTCTGATTTCTCTGCGCGAAGCCAGTAGCCGCCGCTACCCTCCCCTTCTCTCCCCGCGAGCAAGGACTTCTCTCGCTGCAGTTTAATTCCAGCTCGCTTTGCTTCTCAGGCGAAAGAAAATCAACAGGCAACTCATGGTTGGATGTGCAGATTTGAAGGGGGAGGGGGAGGCGGAATAAAAAGGAAATGGGAGCCACCTCCCAGTCCTCGAACACACACTCTCCCTGTCTCTCGCTAGAAGGGAAACAGTCTCTGCATTCACAGGGCTGAGCTGTCAAGTGCCTCTCTTTTCTTTCTATTCAGCATCTCCTTCCAATGGCCCTGTCTCCCAGTCCTCTTCATCTAGAAAGGAAAACCTTGCCGAGGAATAAAAGTGGTGAATATCTGAAGCTGATAAAGTGCAGTCTTTTCCCTTCAAAAAAAATTTTTTTAATAGTAGGAGTGGGTTGGGTGGGAAAAAAAAATCGCATCAAGGTTTGGCGTGATGCATCCTGCAGTCTGGCTCTCACAGTCTTGGACGACTCGGGAGGGCGAAGAGTGAGGAGCTGCGGCCGCGCGAGCCCAGCCAGGGGCGCCCACCCCGGTGAGCTACCTCCGAGGGGATGTTAGGCACAGGTTTGTCTACACATTATTTCGGGTTCTCGAGACGCCTAGACGTACGGGAATGACACATCCAGAAATGCAGGTGTTCCGATCTGCCGGATGAGTCAGAGGCAGCGTAACGAATCGTATTCACTCTCGCCTCATGGTCTTCCCTTTACAGACATTAGTTGCGGTTTCTTCCTAACGCTTTCTCTGACTCACTCCATAGAAAGGAAAGCCAGATTCCAGTTTTGGAGAAAAAGGAAAAAGCGAGAGAAAGGGAGGGAGGAAAGAAGGAAGGTGAAGCTGAATGCAGCAGCACTTTTACTCTACCTCTCTCTGCCGGGGTCCAAGGCTCGGAAAAAATAAGGCGTCTGTTTGCTAGGTGTGTTTATTTACTTATTTATTTAAAAGAAAAAAACCCTTTCCTTTTGGTTAGGCGTGAGGAACCCCCAGATCTTTCAGAGTCTTTGGGGAGGCTGGAAATCAGGATGCCAGTGAGTGTTCACAGCTTAATCCCGCATCATAGTTCGCGATTTTCCTCCCAATGTTCTTTATTCACAAAGTCCAGCCCCGGTGTGCATAGTTTATTGTGCAGTCCGTTGTGGAGGGTGTTTTTCTTTCCTCCTTTTCTGTCACGGGTGGTCTCTTTCAGTCTGGTGTCTGTCAGAATCAGCTCACAGCCTGCGAAAGACGTGAGGATTTCAAAGCAAATACATCCATCTCCGCAAGCAAAGCATCGAAGGAAAAGAAAGGCGAAAATTCAACAGTTGGAGTAGCGTCTCCCCAGCCGCCCTCCGCCGCCGCCGCAGCCGCCGAGCTCGCAGTCCCAGCTCTCTCCCCAACGCCTCTTGCTGACTGACTCTATTCAGCTCACGCCGCGGCTTAAACATTGATACTGATTCCCTGCCAGCCAATCCGCGCGAGGAGCAAAGCCTAGCCTCCTCGGTCCGCGCCCAATGGGAGGCAGAGTGAAGACTGGTGGGGGCGGAGCCAGGAACCCCAGTGCTTCAGAGTCATTGATTAGATCAGTTAGATGGGAGACAGGCGGGACTAGCGGAGTCCTTGCGCTCCGCTGTGGTTGCGGTGCCCGGGGCCTCGCCTTTGGGTCTTCCAAGTATTAGACTACTGGGGGAAGGTCCTTCTCCGTCATCCTCTGGAAAAGAAAGACTTAAAGGGAAAAAAGTTTGACAGCGTTTTAATTTTTATTTTATTTATTTATTTTTTGTCTGATGAACACAGGAACCGGAGTCGCAGCTTGCTTGCAGAATAAGGTAGCTGCTATCTTCCTGGTGGGTTTTTGTACACACACACACACACACACACACACACACACCGGCACCATATACACATCTATACATACCAAGGTAAGCGCGGATCTCTGCTGCGCGTGGACCAGTCTGAATGATGTGCAGAAGGATGTGTGTGTGTGTGTGTGTGTGTGTGTGTGTGTGTGTGTGTGCATGAGTGTGGGTGTTTGGGAGAGGGTGATGTGTATTTCAGTGAGTGTGTGAATGCGAGGAGACTCGTGCGCCCGCTTCTGCCAGCGCTGGTGCAAACACACCGCGAGCAACAGCAATCAATATGAAACTTTCTTTATCTTCGGAGAAAAAAAAAATCAGCAGTCTCCAGGCACCCATGCAAGGAAAGTCACTTGATTATGAACGTGTTTCAAAAGAAAAGTGGAAGCTCAGTGAAAGAGAGGCCGTGTCTCCCCAGAGGAAAAGAAGTTCCTGTCCTTTAAGAAGAAATGCTCCCTGTCAATTTAAGCTTTGTAGCTTGTTAAAACTCAAATCTGGCTATTAGTATTTAGGGTTCTACTCTTTTCAGTCACTCACTTCTCAGCCCAGAACAAGGTAAAGCGGACACCACGCATCCACCAACACGCAGTAGGTTTGGTATTTTGTTCGCCTCAAGCTTGTTATTCAAGTTCCACAGGGCAATTTGAATTTTATCTCCTTAAGACCAAGTAAGTGTTGATAACCACATTTGCCAAAGTTTTTATGCATAGAAGCTGAACTATGAACATGAAGGCAGATCAGTAAGATTCATGTTTTGTAAATACCATCACCACCACTACCACACACACCCACACACACACACACACACACACACACACACACACACCAGGTTGGAGGAGGGAGGGGGAAATTTTAGGAGTGAGGATGTGTGTGTGTGTGTGTGTGTGTGTGTGTGTGTGTGTGTGGAGAGAGAGAGAGGCTTGATTGATTGACTTCTCCAGCTTCAGAGATTCTTTTTTTGCAAACTATTATAACAAACTTGCACAAGCCAGAACTGTTTTGCTCGTGATTCAGACATTCTTAGAAAGAGTTAAGAATGAAAAACAAATTGAGGAATTGAAATAGAAAAGGTGAGTGTTTTGATTGCTAGACTATTGATCGCAATTCATAAATACTAAAGTTAAGCTGCCATTTATAAATTGTGAATGACTAACATAAAAATCTGTAACATGAATCATTCAGGATTCAAAGAAAATCAAATCCAGACCAATTACAAGAAAGTTCTGATAATTATTGTTGGGATAATTGCTTAAACATTCAGGTTTTTAAAAGTTATTTATTTTCTGGGAATTCAATGATATAATCTATAGTCTGAATTTGCAGTCATATCTGGATGCAAAATTCACCACTCCCTAAAGAGAATACCTTTAACAGTTGAAACATTTGAAGAACTCTTAACAACCAGATCTTCAAATCTTAAAATGGCTTCACATTTTCTCTAATAAGTATTTTAGCATGTATATACCTTTGCTAAACAAGGGAATTTAGAGCTTTGTCTAAATCTGGATTGTTTTGTGCTTAGTGAGTGCTTAACCATGCTGCCTTGTGAAACCTGATCTTTACATCTCTTTGGGGTTGGTATCTTTTTCCCAACAGTTATACTCTGAAAGGTAAGGCTGTGAGGCATTAGAAACTGCAGCTAACTTAAACAAAGATTAATGATTACACATTCATTTATTGAACATTTCTTTTTTTATATGACAAATCTATGGCTTTTTTTGCTTTGCATACTAATTCAAGGAAAGTCACAAATTATGCTTACTTGAGGTTTATGTTAAGACAAAAACAAGAGAATAAAAAAAGTCCAAGGAAAAGGTAGTATGGTTTATTAATTAGCCCGAATTAGATGTGCTCTTCTGCAAATAAGGGGAAAAACAAGATGTCTAGGACCAGTGATAAAAAATATATCCTCCCAGACATCCATTTACCTACACCCCTCCAAAGTAATTATGTCACACTTCCCTCTAGTGTATAGAAAGAGAACTACCATGCTTATGGTGCATACCACAGGCTTCTGCCAAAGGGAGCAAAATAGAACTATATCAAATAACTTATTTATATTTTATATAACTTGTAGAATTGACTTATATTGCTAAAGACTGACATGTACCCAAAATAATTAATTTTTACCATTATGTCTCATCCTTATTTTATTTTTAAAGAAAAAGTAATCAACTAGTACTTCTAATAGTTTGTCTTCCTTTTACCCACACATAATTTTTTAAACTATAATCATTCATAATTTTTAATCATTTTGTAAGTTCTTTTTTCACCTGATATATTTTTTCTGTTTGCAATATAGTTATTGAGGTACTTTTTAAGTTATGCTTAAAATATTGAGCTCATTTTTTCACAACAGAAATTATATAAATATGATCAAATAGTTCAAAATTTCTATGATTTTTGTCCTGTAGTAGGTAGGCTATGAACATGTGAGATCTAGTTAAGAAATGTAGAGGAATGTAGTGTTATTCATAACTAACAATACCTACAATCTCATATTTCTTAATAAGAAACTGGTTTATAATCATGACTTATAATTATAAGTGATAGTTTTAACCTTAAACCAAAATTATTTTATTTCTTTTTCATTTACACATGTATTGAGTAAAAAAAGACCTTGTGTGATTTAATAAATATATATATGTATGCATAGTCACTGAGAAACTTTACTTGGAAAAACATATAAACAACATTTTTGATTAATAAGATTATACTCTGTAAGTTCTAAAATAAATTGATGTATTGGAATAGTTTCAAACAGCAGTATTAACATTTATCTTTATAGACTGATAAAAATTGATTAATACTGCTACATTAAATCAGTAATTGAATTAATGTTATTAAGGAATAATCTTAAAGATGCTTTTTAAATGAAATTTTGTGTTATTGAAGTTATTTAATTTAGTCCCTGTCAGATTATTTAAACTTCATATTTACTAGTCATAGACATAGTCGAGAGGGTTTATGTGCAGAACTACAATGGCAGTGGTTATAATATTCTCCTAAAACTTGTCCTGCTTGCCATTTTCTTGAGTTCAATAAAATACAGTTCTGAAGAGATTTTTGATGCTATTGTTAATGCAACCACTGTTTATATGAATGGAATACTCTTTACTATTTTCTTCTCTACCATTTTTTATCATTTTTCACTTCCAGGTTTCATATTTTTGTGTTTACATAGAATTTTTAAAGATAAATTTAATATCTAAACTGTTTTAGATATAATAAGTATTCATATAATATTTAAATCCTCAGGTGAATGATAGTATTTCATTCAGAGCTAGTTCTCCAGGTTCCACCGTCTTTTGGAGATATTTGTGGCTCAACCTCTAACACACAGCTACTGGTCACTGTTTGCTGACATTAAACAATTTTTTTTCTTCTAACAAATGATAAATTCACTCTATTAATAAGACAATTACTAAAACATATCTTTCCCCTTTATAATAAATATGAATTCTACTAAAGCAATACAAATAAACTATTATTTTAAGCTTCAGGGAAATATTCATAATTTTAAAGCTTTTGAGGACTCAATCTCTCCTATGTAACAACAAAATTAAAAAAGTGCAAAATGTCTACAAAATAAACCTATTTTAGTGTTAATATGCAACTATTTTAGTTGCATATTATTTCTAATTTTTATTAAAATTACCAAATCTTGCTCTTAGAAAAATATTTGTCAAGGAATAATACATTTTAATTTTCTTCTATATTTATGTATATGTTATGTTACAATACGATAATATATACATATATATGTGCCCTCCTCTCATCCATAAGGTGTGTGTTCTCAATGAAGAGTCAAAAATAAAATTATAGGATTAACCCAACAAAGAGAAGCAAGTTCTTTTAATCTGATATTCACACAATATTGAACTGAATTTCTAACTGGTATGTATGTATTTTACATATATTTCTAAGTACACATGTCAGAAGGAAATATTCATACAATGAATATTCAATGGTCAACTTGAGGACACTGACACATATGTCAAGATATTTTAAAGCATTGAGATACATTTAAACGTTAAGAACTGTATACTTAAGTTTTACTATTGAAGCTTATTTGATGTGACTTAAATAAATTGTGTGTGTTTATACTTGTGTGTAGAGTACTTGAGAGAACTATATGCCAGAAATTGTCAGAGCAAAAAATGAATGTTATGTTATATCTAATGATAAATATATTAAAGAGGAATTGGATTATTGTGCAAAGTGCAATTATGAGAAAACTTATTTTGAGCTTCACAACTTCCAAATGAT